>NC_051234.1:1302129-1447129 GCF_015220715.1 Pygocentrus nattereri | reverse complement strand
TCGGCGATGATGTCATAATGGACCGAACGTCCAATCAACTGCTTGTTACTACGCAGCTCATCCAGTTACTCTACGCTGACTGTTGGGTCTCTATAATTGGTCTTTTATCATAATCCATGCGTTTTGAGGGGTTCTAGACGTACCGATGATACCCGATGATATTGATAATTATCACAGAAACAATAATATTGATTTGCGATTGGAATTTTCTCCATGCTAATGCGATTGAAAATGGAAACGTGGGCCAAATGTGGACTTTTCCGGACGTCAGCAGGCTTGGGGATGCTGACGGGAAAGTCCACGGTAAGCTCCGGCTCCTCGTTCCACCTTGCCGAAGCTTGTGAAGGTGGACTAAATTTAATTACAGCCTCAGAAATCCATTTGGCAAATATTTCAAGGTGCAACGCGAGCCCAGAAATGGCAAACAGGACTGGCAGAGGCACACAGCGGTGGCAACGGCTCAGTAATCCACCAAGAGAGGAGAAGTAAATGACTGCGTTTATTCTCCATGCATGCTCTCTATCCCCTCATCTGTTTGTTCTGACATATTTACAAAAAAGAAATGAGGGGAAAAAAAACATCTGCCCAGCAAATATTTCAAATAATACCGTCTTCTTTTTTCCCCGTCCTGTTTGTGTGGTTGTTTACAGCTGAAAGCTGAGCGCCTTTGCCAAAAACCCACATGTTCACAAATACCCCTCTATAGGATTCAGTTATTCGTGTGTTAATTTCTCATGAAAGACCCAGTTTTTTGCACGTTTTGAAAGAACCGCTCCCACTAAAATCGCAACAAATGCTTCGCTCCTTTTGCAAATAATGACATCATTGCTATTTCCGCCTTTCTGGGGTAAAGACGAGTGTCTAGCATCGCAAACGTGCAGTTAAAAGATCTCTTACCGCAGTCCAAGTGCAGCGAGCAACAACAGTCACACATCTAGTCACTTAGAGTGACATTTCAGCCAAAACATCATATAGAAACAAAGTCCAGCGGCTGCTAGCTCTGGTTTTAGCTATGCTCATGTCCTTTTTCTAGTCACAAAACCTCAAAAGCGAGTCCATCTGAGATTTCTCACCATTTCCTAACACGGTTTGAGGCAAGTGGGGCGATTTAGGCCTCGGTTTGCATAATACTCTTTACCTGTTAGCTACGTTGGCCTTGTAGCTCAAGTACACAATGAAAGAAGCAAACTTCAGGCCCTCAGCACATCTCGGCGAACTGTCTGCATTCAGTAAACTGAGAAAGTTTGATTTTCTCTTTTTTTTGTGAACTTCTTTTCATATAAACGGTGAAGCACGGCCTACATTCTGGAGGCTGCGCCTGCCTGGCAGATATAATCTTCCCTAAGTTTGTTGAACGAGGCACGCGAGTGCCAAAAGACCACACAGGCGCCGCCTCTGCCGCGAGATTACATCGCCTCACCCACGCTCCCCCCTCTCTCCAAACGCCAAACCCCGGCTGCCCGAACACCTCCAGAAGCTCAAGAGATGCGGCAGATGCAGCTTTCTGGGGCGCGGGGTTTAGAAGCCGCCGCGCTGCTATTAAACCGCCGCGCACAGGAAATGCAAACCCTCCCTTGACCTATATTGCGCGTGTGCAGGTGCCACAAACCCCCTCTGCCTTTTTCTAAGGTCTTTTGTTCACCTGCCTGCTGTTCGTTGTCTTTCTTTCAATGCACTTCCTGAGCAGATGAACATGAACCGGGAGCTTCGATGGCAGCGAACGCAGTCGTCTTCAGGAATCGCGATGCTTATTGCTGCATAATCTATTTCACTACTGTAGCTAAGCAACGTCAGAACTAATGTGTTCCCAACTCCAGGAATGTTTCATGAGCACGCTGAGTGGTGCTACTCCAGCCTGGTGCTAAGAAATAAAGACGTTTCGCGTTTAAGACACTGCAGGATGGGATGGGAACAAATCGGCTTGGATCTGAACTCTTCACTTATTTTCCAGACTACTTAACGTACTAAGCACAACTTTAAATATACTAAGAAAACAAAATAGCTTAACAACCACAGAATGGGGGGACTACGCCAATGTGGCTCCGCCCAAATAACTGTGATTCCATTGCTTTTAATATTAACTGAAATCGATAATATATACTGATTATTTCCCTTGTGTATAATCGATTTTTTATTTGTTTTTTTTATCCAGGATCATTTTTTTTTCATGCTACTAAATGTTTAGCTTTATTACAAAACACGATAATCAGACTAATCAGAGTTTTGAGCAACAACCAGCCCCTTAAAGTGATATATCAGCCCAAAAAACGATCACGGACAAATTCAGGCTTTAAGGTGCAGCTGCTGCTGTTTTTAGCTATGCTAACATTAACATTTGTTCAATTTCTATAAGTTCTGTGTGGCGTACGATGTCAAGCACTACAAACGCAGGTCTATTTAAGATTACTTAAACGTTGATTATTTATAGCTAAAATCTAAAGTGTACGCTGATCATTTTCATACCACTCTCCCAACTTTCCCAGTAGAGTAAAAACTATTTGCACCTAAACAAATGAATATCAATCCAAAGTTCTGAGGGTCTAAACTTTACAGTTATTGGGATTTATAAACATACAATATGATGCTATTTATTAAAAGATATGGGGCGTATGGGATGGGGCGACTAGGCTAGTATTAACCGGCCTTCGTTTTTAGTCGTTACTGTAACGACTACAGCTACAAACTACAAATGAAAGAATAAGGTACCTGAGTACCAGTCACAGCTTTCAGACACTTATTTTTAGGCTAGAACTTGAAATAGACGCCATAAAACTCGAACACGCACCACTGCAAGGTTTCCCGTAACATAGCACAGCAGTGCCAGAGGGAAGTAGCCTTATGAAAGTGGTAGTCATTTATTTTAGGTCTTTACTGTAAAAACTACAGGATTCAAATGAAAAACTGTGTTACTGGCTAGAACTTGAAATACATGCCATTAGAAATAGGAATAAACAGTTTGCCTTTAGCAGAACATAGCAGTGCTAGTGGCGGTATTCAGTGAAATGGATGGTTTCTGCGTGAAGCGTTTGATGGCGCACGGCTGACACATCCATGATTTTATGACTAACCTTTTCAAAATGATAGAAAATTATACAAGATTATAGAAAAGAAGACCTGTCAAGCCCTTTACTGAGCAGCTGGCAAGAAAACACATTAGATTTACTTGCTCTACACTGAAGTCTTTTCACAAGCAAACAATTATATGAATATATAAACAGTCCTGTGTGAAAATTTTAGGCATCTAAGCGAATGTTTAACCAGTTTCCCTCAGCAGTGAGTTTATCACCATATACATTAGAATAAAGTCACATTCATAATTCAAATAAACAGAAAAACTATAAATAGTAACAAGAATTTCTCGGGTCCGTATTTTTCCTGGACACCTTCACAGCCGCCACAGAGACTCGTTAATATCATCAATTACATCATGAGCTCAATTTACTGAGCACTGATTGGTCAAACCAGGAGCTGCTTTTTAACTACATATAATACTGGGGCTTCCTCGAGGAGCGGCTTGATGATGGGGAAACACACACACTGACATCCAGAACATCACTGTTTATTATATATTATTAATTAATATTCTATAAATGTTTATTGAAATATTAACACTTTTCTCAGCAAATAAACACAAACTACACAAATAAATAGAAATGAGTTTTGGGAGCCTGAGACTTTCTCACAGTGCTGTGTGTGTATATATATATATATATATGGATGATTTTAAGGTGATCATTTTCCAGTCTATAGGAATATTTTCCGAACAGTATTTTAAATGTGTTTGGAAAAGAGATTCTTTAAGCTATGATAAGCCTTACGTAAAAAACATGAATCTCTTAAAATAGTCCTATATGGTGGCCAAAGTACACGAGTATTTTACTAAGCCACTGTACAGAACAAAGTTTGGAAAAAGTAACTTTTAAAGCAGGTGAAGACGCTGTTCCCAAGGCCGGGCCGGGCCGAGCCGAGCCGGATACAGCAGGACCGGGCCCCGCGGAGAGGGGTAGCAGTAATCAGTCATGCTAGCAGGGGGAACAAGGAGGATAAAGAGTGATTCTTGCCACGGGGCATTGCGGGCTCCTGAAGAGGCGCGGACCGGGGGCAGGTGGGAGGGGGCATTATGTGCTGTGGCTGCGCGTTATAGGATTGAGCCGCAGTCGCCTTTGTGCGGCGATTTCTGTTGAGGGATTATGTTCTTTGAGAGAGTTGCGCAGGCAGCCGCTCGGGATGGAGGCGGTGATGGGGCGGGGGGCCCTATGTCTTTGTTCAAGGCGGGGTAGAAAGAGAGAAGTAAAGAGAGTCAGGGGAGAAACAAGAAAGAGGAAGGAGAGCTAGAGAGCGAGGAGGAAGGTGGAGAGAGACACGGGGGGGTCATTTGTGATACTGGTGTCAATGAGCTGCTAGTCAGGCCATGTAAGCAGCCATGTAACAATTTAAAATCAATTTACCGCCCAAGAAGGAACCGATCTCCACGGACTCCGAGTGTTCTCACTGCAAATGTGCGCATCGTTTCCACATGAATAAAATATATATTACATCCTCGCAGTGACTGGAAAAGAGTAAGTAAACAAAAAGGCAAAAATTGTTTTGATGTAATACGTATTTTATTCATGTGGAAATGATGCGTCACATTTGAGTCAAATCAATTCAGTGCAGTGCGGCTCGCGTTAAAAGCCTTTCTGTGCAGATGAGATATTTCTCTGTACATATGCATGTGTAGGTGATCCATATATGAACAACTTTGCCTCCCGAATGGGCCTGTATGCACACATTTTAGCATCATGTTACCCATCGCTAACACGCGAAGGACACAATATGACTAGAACTCAATAGTCACCCAAATCTTCCTGTAAAAATCCTTCCCCAAAAGTGCTCTCAACCTGCTCAGACCACATCCAGGTGGGTTGCGCTTCAGTCCCCTCCCCCGACAGGATTAATCTGATTGTGAATGCTGACAGGGTATTCAAAGAGAACTCAGTCAAAACTTGGCAAAGGACGCGTCTTCCTAAGACGTAAGAGATTAATCTGCTAGTGTTATCATACTATATTATGACCTAAACATCAAGTCAGACCTCCGTTTGAGTCTCACTATCATTTCTTTCAATTTTATCTCCTTAAAGGGGCTTAAAGCAGGTCCAAAGTTTTATCACACACTTTTAAGAACAGATCAACCAGTTTGTATTGAAGTCCCTGAAGTTATTGAGTAATAAGCCTGTATGTTGATATTTTATAGAAACGTGGGCAGTGAAGGCCGGTAGTTGTGAACGTGACCCATTCATGTAGACAAAATCCAAACTTTAACATTGATGCATTATTAAATACATTAGCATGTGTTTAAAAGCAATTTAGGATAAATTAACAGCTAAAGCCAATCATGTTCACACCCTTTGACCCTGTCACTTGACCAGGGGCGCCTATACTTTATCATACAGCTGTAGATAATGACCAAATTGAATAATTATACACAATTCCTGGCTCCAGTTATGTACATTAATGTAATGGGATTTTATACCAAGTGATTTTTTTAACACTTTTATTAGTTAATTCATAAAATATTTACACAAATAAAGAGTTTTTATTTATCAAGTGGTCCAAAAAGCTGAATAAAACGTAAAATAAAAAAGTTTTAATGTGGTAGTGATGATATGTTTTGGGACTGTTAATGTTGCATGGCCACATGTGTATAATAGGTGCATGTACGAACCTGGCTTAAATCCAGTTTTAAAAAACTCTATTTTTGTGTTCACACTGAAGCAAAAAAATCTGATTTCTGCCACTTCAGCCCTGTAATGTGAATGTAGCCTCTGTATATTTCAGTCAGTCCTCGTTAACATTCTGATGGCAACGCAAGCGTCCGCATCACGTCTAGACTGATAAAACTTTCCCTCAAAGTTAGTATTCAGTGGACACCCATGAGCAAAGAGTGTCAGTCCTGCACTCTGTAAACCCACCGACGCCTCAGGTTTTCAACTCCGCTTATCAGGTATCTCCGACTTGTAAAAGCAGCACACGCAGCATTTGCATAGGATAACCAACGTATAGCACATCATTTGCATGCCTGAAAGTACACTTGAGTAACCGTAATTACACGTGACACCAATTACTCTGTTACTTTGTATTAAATTATAATGGAAAATTCCACTGGAGAATTGGAGCCTAATTGCATCTTAATTTGCATAATTTTGCATATTAATCACATCTCAGATGAATAATAAATTTCAGCAGATTTTTTAATTTATGCATAGATAGAAAAACAAGTTGAAAAAAATCATTTGCCGGGGAAAAAAATCTGAAACTATTACTTAGAGCATTTGCACTAATTTTTCTCATTATCTGGAGCTGAAAAGTTAGAGTGGAAATATCGCTCTGTGTTTGTGTGTCTATGTGTGTTTGTGTGTGTGTGTCTATGTGTGTCTGTGTGTGTGTGTGTATGTTTGTGTGAGTGAGTGAGTGAGTGAGTGTGTGTGTGTGAATGTGTGTAAGTGAGTGTGTGTGTGTCTATGTGTGTGTGTCTGTGAGTGTGTGTGTGTGAATGTGTGTGTGGGAGTGTGTGTGTGTGTATGTGTGTGTATGTGAGTGTGTGTATGTGTGTGTGTGTATATATGTGTGAGTGTGTGAGTGTGTGAATGTATGTGTGTGAATGTGTGTGTATGTGAGTGTGTGTATGTGTGTATGTGTGTGTGTGTGTGTGTATGTGTATATATGTGTGAGTGTGTGTATGTGTGTATGTATGTGTGTGTATGTGTGTGTGTATGTGTGTGTATATGTGTGTATGTATGTGTGTGTGTATATATGTGTGAGTGTGTGTATGTGTGTATGTATGTGTGTGTGTGTATATATGTGTGAGTGTGTGAGTGTGTGTATGTATGTGTATGTGTGTGTATATGTGTGTATGTGTGTGTGTGTGTATGTGTGTATGTGTGTGTGTATATATGTGTGAGTGTGTGAGTGTGTGTATGTATGTGTATGTGTGTGTATATGTGTGTATGTGTATGTGTGTATGTGTGTGTGTATATATGTGTGAGTGTGTGCATGTGTGTATGTATGTGTATGTGTGTGTATGTGTGTGTATATGTGTGTATGTGTGTGTGTATGTGTGTGTGCACAAAATCCTTTAGTTTAATGGGGTGAAGGTCAGGGTTAGGTTTTGGATCAGGCTTATAAATTACTATTACATACAGATGTTTACATACATATAATATTTACAGGACATTTATTATTATTACATATAGATTCTTACACACGTATGAAATCCGCGTGGAGTGTATTATTCTAATGACATATGGTGTTTTCTTTGCTGAGACAAATGGTCTTAAACAACATGCTTGGATGAATTTCATGATGAATGGACCAAAACTACTTGGACAAAAAGTCTGGTTCCATTGAGTTACATTAAAAGTAAAGTATGCTTTGTTCTGATGGCAGCATATAAATATACATATTATATATATAAAAATAAAATGCTGCAGTCACTAATATATAATGCACATGCTCAGTGCATACATTTAGTTATATTAAGCATATTATTACTATATATAGATATTTACATTTCTTCACTGAGCCAAAGAAAAATAAATATCTCCAAAATAGCAACTGAAAAAATGGAAATGAATGTAAACAGATTTTATTATTCAGTAATTTTGGAGTTTTTTTTTATTGGTCTATTTATTATAAAAATTTAACACAGTGTAAAGGACAGTTGATGCGTTTAAATGATGTAGACAATATAAGTTTAGGCGCCCCTGGTCAAGTGACAGGGTCAAAGTGTGTGAACATGATTGGTTTTAGCTGTTAATTTATGGGTTATATTCACAACACCTGCGCTCAGGGTATTGATCACTCATTAAAGCGCTTTGATATATATATATATATATAAATAACTCTCATGTAATCATATACAAGCCCCACCCCATGTTTGCAGACTAACACTGTTCTCCACCTGATGCTGTGGATTGTTCAGAGCAGCGCTGCATAGTGGAAATATCAGGAAAAGCCTGAGATTCCCAGACGTAACACATCTGAAACATCTCACCTTCCTGAGGTGAACATGAGTATGTTACAGCAGGCAGACCCTTAAACACAGTGCAGGGGGTCTACGGGGCAGACTGGGATAAACTGGTCTATTGAGATCAGATTCAGAAGTGGACAGTAACTGAGTAACTGAGTAAATGTAATTAGTTTCTGTACTTATCCGACTTTTTCCTCCTACATTTTGAGAAATCTGTGGTTCCTTTTGGTTTCTGTGTGTATAAAAACGTCACATGTCAAAACGAAAGAAGCGCAAAGCCAGAGCACCAATCAGGGCCCAGCGGTCACTTTGTTTAGAGCTGGTTTTGACCTGTTGGTCATACCGACCCAGTGCAGCACGCGGTTCAACGTCAGCGCAGCAGCGTAAAACTTTGGGAGAGTCTGTTCAACATAAATGATGAACTAACCTAACTTTGTGTAAATAGAGCTCAATATAGAAATATGTCCACATATGCAGTCGAGACTGACGCGGCTTTTTTCTGAATTTCTACAAACACCATTTCATTTTATAGTAAATGAGTTTGGGCTGGTTTATGTTTATGAACAGACGCCTACAGATCAACATAGTAAAGGAGCTCATCTGTGATCCTGAGTTTAAAGCCAGTTTTTATTCAACTTAAACTTGGAACTAAGTTGTAAATAAATCTGAAACTGAAACTTTGCTTGTGTGTAAAAAGTGATTTCAGAGCCACTCGGTTCTCCCTGATGGAAACTGTTTACCTTCAGTGTTTTGTGCTTCTGATCATTTTAATAGACGTCAGCGTCACTAATTAATGACGTTCTATTAAAAGACTGGTTTACCAAGAGAGACGCTGGAGGACTTTCACCTGAAATGAGTTCATGAAGCCAGTCTGGTTATAAAAATGATAACAGGACATCAGAGCCAGAATTCCTCTTTTAGTACTTTTACTTTATACTTAAGTACATTTGAAGGGAAATACTTTAGTACTTTTACTCCAGTGGAGGTCTAAAGGGAGGAACTTCTACTTTTACTGGAGGAATATTTTACCTTGAGTATCTACTTTAACTCCAGTACAGGGTTTGCGTTCTTTGTCCACCACTGGTCAGATTAGAGCAGATCAGGCTGGATTATTGCTCTGTGCAGCGCAGTTATAATCAGTGATGATGAAGCACCGCTATGCTGCATTATAACATGAGTAGTACATAAATAACAGGGTAGCACTACACAAGTAACGTGTGTGTATATATTTAGCCCAGTGGTGTTTATAGTGTGAGAGCTCATATAACCCAGTGATGTAATGAATATTAATTCATCTCATGCTGATAAAAGCTTGTGAATTTTATAAGCCAAACATGTCCGAAGAGTAACTGTGTTACTGTGGGCAGGCTGTGTGATGGTGCCGGGCTCAGCCCCCAGCAGGCTGGGTGGTAATTACCGCAGTCCATCATGCAGGATTTCAGTATCAGAGCGCTTTAATGACTGATCAATACCCCGAGCGCAGGTGTCCCAGTGACTGCCTCAAACTCTGAATATAATCACCATTTACTATCCAGGCAAAAAAAAACAGAATAAAAGCCTCTGACCTGAAATCACCGAGAACAGCGGGGGGTTTAACGATGGTCTGGTCTGCTGGTCAGATTTAAGCTTTTTTGAAGCCTGTTAAAATATGAATATTAAAAAAATAAACATTTAATTTACATTTTAAATATAAATACCCTGCTGTTTTCTGTGAGCTGTAAATATTTCTCCACATTGTGTTCATATATTTTGCATGAAAGTTTTAGGCGTCCAAGCGAATGTTTAAACAACTGACCTCAGCAGTGAGTTTATCACAATATACATTAGAATAAAGTCGTATTCATAATTCAGATAAACAGAAAAACAATAAACAGTAACAAGAATTTCTCGGGTCCATATTTTTCCTGGACACCTTCACAGCCGCCACAGAGACTCGTTAATATCATCAATGACATCATGAGCTCAATTTACTGAGCACTAATTGGTCAAACCAGGAGCTGCTTTTTAACTACATATAATACTGGGCTTCCTCGAGGAGCGGCTTGGAGATGGGTCAACACACACACCAACATCCAGAACATCACTGTTTATTATATATTATTAATTAATATTCTATAAATTTTGTTTATTGAAATATTAACACTTTTCTCAGCAAATAAACACAAACTACACAAATAAATAGATTCTGAAAATGAGTCTTGGGTGCCTGAGACTTTCCCACAGTGCTGTATTTATATTTTCATCATGTAATAGACAGGCCCTCTGTTCTGTTTTACTACATACGGACATATTTAGTATTTTATTACTTGTTTTGGTTTGTTAAGTAAATAAATCAACGTCAGAAGGCAAATGAAAGCGGATCAGTGAACCGAAGCCTGGAATCGTGCCCGGGGCGAATTCAGCGTCCACTCCTGCGCTGTCCTCTGAGGGTGGGCGTCTATCTGCGGGGATCTGGTTTCTGAATGATGGACCGAAACCGATCTGACGCGATCCGAAACTTTCTCACCGGCTCGCCTCGCCGTCGCAGATCGCGGGTGTTTGTCTCCATCTGCTGGTCAAACGCAGCAACGCCACAGCCCAGCCCGGCCGTCTCAGCGGTTTGGGTACCACGTGGGTGACTTTCTCAACTGTTTGTTTTTTTTTCGCACCCGTATTGGATATAGCCCCGCCCTCCTGCGCTGGGGTTGGATGGCGGTGTTCCAGACAGCGTGTGGGTGTAAATCAGTAGCCAATCCTGGCCATGAACGCGAGCTCATTTCATCCAATGAGAGCGTGAGTATGCTAATAGCGAATCCCAGCGTTAATGAGCTCCTCTTAGCCAATCCAGTGTAGGACGCAAAGTACAGTTGGCCAGTCCAAATGGAGGAGGGAGTGCATGGCTGGCCAATCACAGCGCAGGAGAAGAGGCATTACCAGCCAATCCCAGCGCAGTAGGCGGGGCTGGCCGGAATACAGGTGGGAAAGTATACCGCGTCTGTCAATGTTGACGGAAGAGACCTGCCTGATTTTGTCTAAGTGCTAAATGACCACCGACGCGCCAGCGCATAAAAGCCCGGAGCTGCTTCACCATGAGGCGGATTTCGTGTCGAGACCTGTCCGGTGTTCTGGTGGCTTCATCGCTGACGAAGGAGCTCTCTGCAAACAAGCTTCAGGGGTCAAAGCAGGCGTGCCGGGCCCTGTATGGTCCACGGAGACAGTCCAGGCTGTGCTCAGCTTGCTGCAGCAGCACTGTGCCCTACAGACAGTACTGCAAAAGCACTGACCCTCACCCGGGTATCTCCGTGGTGGGCACCCCTGATCCCATCACATGGATCAGGAATAAGGTCATACTGGCTCTGACTGAGCTCTACTTCGACCTGGACCTCAGTGTGGAGTTTGACCGTGGAGTCAAGCAGGTACCTGTAGCTGAAAGTAGTCACAGGTTCTTCAAGGGTTCTCTAGTAAAGGCGACAATTTAAATATTTAAAACCATCTTGTGCTTAAAGGGTTCTCTGCACGGTGAAATGGTTCTTCAGACTGATGGGGAATGTGTTGTATACGGTTCTATGAAGAGACTTTTTGTTTTTGTATAGCACCAAACATGGTTCCACTACTGTGACAATGTCACATCTGTAACAGAAGAACCACTTTTTGGTGCTATCTAGAACCATTTTCAAAAATGGTTCTGCCGTTATGACAACAAGCTTGTAAGGATAGAAGAACCCTTTTTGGTGCTATCTAGAACCATTTTCTAAACAGGCTCTGGTATTCTTATGATGACAAGCTTGTAAGAGCCTTTTTTGGTGCTGTCTAGAACCATTTTCAAAAAGGGTCCTGCTCTTGTTATAATGTCAAGCATGTAACAATAGAAGAACCCTTTTTGTATAGAACCCTGTACAAAACATTCTCCAGCAATCTGAAGAACCATTTCACCATGCAAAAGAGCCATCTAAGCATGAACCACTCATGGTTCTAAATGGAACCATTGCCTACGCTAAAGAACTCGAGTTGTGCGGACCTGTGGTGCCAACCAAACATCCGGTGTCACTTTTGACGAAGGCTATAATGAAGCTTATTGAATTGTGAGGTGTGAGATGTTCTGCTGTGGTGTTACGGAACTTGTTCTCTTCTGTTCTGTAGGCAGTGTTCCAGGTGTCCACTAGGGTGTCCAAAGGCAGGTTTGAGGAGCTGAGGGGCTTGATGTCTGAGGAGGTATTCAGCACTAATGCTAGATATGAAAGGCATGAGGGTCTGAAGTTTATGAAGGAACAGTATGATGGTACATAAAGGAACTATAAGGGCTGCATAGTGTGGTATAACAATGCTATAATATTCTATAATACGTGTATAATACGGGTAGCGCTGTCATCTCACAGCAAGAAGGGTCAGGGTTCGATTCCCCGGCCGGGCGACCAGGGTTCTCCCCATGTCTGCGTGGGTTTCCTCCAGGTTCTCTGGTTTCCCCCCACAGTCCAAAGACATGCAGTCAGGCTGAATGGACATGGTAACCTGCTCCTAGGTGTGAGTGAATGTGTCTGTCTGCCCTGTGATGGACTGGCGGCCTGTCCAGAGTGTCTGATGACCGCTGGGATGGGCTGTGTGTGTGTGTTTTGTTGGAATTTGTAGTAGTTGTGTATCGAGCTGGACATTGAAATGAAATACTTTTATAGTACTGGTTAAAGTACTGCTGAGTATTCATAAAATTACACCACTCAATACCAAATGTTAGTACTATAGTAATCAGTCTTAGCATCAGTGAGCCAATTAGAATGCATGTTCCAAAATCTAGACTGCTGATTGGCTAACGATGGTCTAGATCACCTGTATGTGTGTCATCAACATCCGTGCTTCTCGATTATACAATTGTGGCTGACACTCAAATGACTCCCTCCTCCCTAAATAGTGCACTACAAACTTAAAAATGATGGTTCTTTTGGGGTTCTTTAGTAAATAAAAAGCTTTGACATAGAACCATGAACACTCATAGAACACTTTGCATGATTACAGGGTTCTTTGCATCATGAATGGGCTCTTCGGATTGATGGAGAATGTGCTGTAGATGGTACTGCCAATGGAATCTTTATGAAGTGGGTTCTATATAGCACCAAAAGGGGTTCTTCTATTGTTTCAGGCTTAACATTGTGATAATAAAAGAACCTCTGAAGAACCATCATTTTTAGAAAATGTGTTTAAGTCACAAAAGGTCGGGGTGAAATCTTTAAAACGTTCTTTAAAGAACAATATACAAGGTTTCCATCATACACTCAGCAAGAAGTGTTCTATATAGTACCAAATAAGGTTCTGTGACTTGTAACAATGGCAGAACCCTTTTTTGGTGCTTTATAGAATCATTTTTTTAAAAGGTTCTTTAAAGAACAATATGTGCGACAGATTTCCATCATGGAGAAGAACCATTTAACCATACAGAGAACCGCCTATGCCTTCAAATTGTTCACAGTTCTATATTTAACTATTGCCTTTACTGAAGAACCCTTGAAGCATCATGTTTAAGGGCGTAGAGAAGAACCATTTAAAACATTTAAATAGGTTCTTTGAGTTGACATGGTTCCATATATAATTGCTGTCTCCTGAAGAACGTCTGAAGAACCCCCCTTTTAAGGATGCATGTGAATACCTATTGGAGTTCTAAGAAGGATCTGTAGTAAGTCTTTTAGAACCTGCTGGATGTGTTTTGGGTTTCGAGGCTGTAGCAGATGTCAGGAGGAGGTACAACACTCTAACGGAGGTCCAAAGAGGACACCTCGCCATCTCTTCGGATGACATTGTGTTTCTTCTTCCTGAGGATGTTTCTGTAGTTTCTGATAGTAGAGGTAAGAGTTCCTGATGGTACAAGATCAGAGCTGATGAAATGATCAGCATCACCCAGAAATGCTAGCATGGCTATTTGAAGGCTAACTGCATAGGGACTTCATAACTCATGCGTAAGCACTGAATAATGTATAGGAAGCAATTCTTTGCCAGATGCCACTATAAAGGGAAGGTTCATTAATGCGTAAAGCAGTTGCAGAGCACTGCTGGTTGGTTTTTGATGCCTTCATTGGGTGTATATAGTCATTCAAGCTAGTTCTTATTGTGTTGTCAGGAGGTTAGTATGGCATTCCAGCTTGTTGTTAGGGCTTTGCTTGGTGAGTGTTAGGTGGTTGCTAAGGTGTTGCTATGGTATCCCAGGTGGTTGTTAAGGCATTGTTAGACCATTGCTCTACTATCCCAGGTGGATGCTAAGATGTTGCTAAGCTGTTGCCATGGTAGCACAGAAGGTTGTTAAGGCATTGTTAGACCACCACTATATTATCCCATGTGGTTGCTAAGGTGTTGCTGGGCCATTGCTACGGTATCCAAGGTTGTTACTAAGGTGCTGCTAGACCATTGCTATTGTATCCCAGGTGGCTGCTAAGGTGTTGCAATGTAGTTACTAAGGCGCTGCTAGACTGTTACTATGGTAGCCCAGGTGGTTGTTAAAGCATTATTAGACCGTTGCTATAGTATCCCAGGTGGATACTAAGGTGTTGCTAAGCTGTTGCCATGGTAGCCCAGATGGTTGTTAGGGCATTGTTAAACTATCGCTGTAGTATCCCATGTGGTTGCTAAGGTAGTTGCTAGACTGTTGCTATTGTATCAAAAGTGATTCTATCTAAGGTAGTTACTAAGGTGTTGCCATGCTTTTAGTATCCCATATGGTTGTTAATATGTTGCTTGGTCATTTGCAGGAAGTTGCTAGGCCATCGATATGAATACAGAACAGATTTATGGTGTTTGGTAACAAGGCTTCTAGCTCCATTTCTTGAGAATGAAGCTTATAATAGGGTCATAAGCTGAATGAAATGTCTGTACCCTGAGTTTAATGCTGTAATTGTGGTTACTGGCGTAAATACTCAAGTATTATTTTATAAATGTGTTATTCGGTACTGATCCATGCATTTTGAAGTCCCTGTGTAGGTAGCCTTTAAATAAAGTGTTACCGTGGAAGCTAGTCAGGAACAATTAGCGTAGTCTCATCTTCAGGACTGAAATTGGTCCTGGTCTAGATTTCTTTGTATCAGCATTATTTATCAGCTGTCACATTAGTTTAGTTCAAATATGAATCTTAGGAAACGATTCGAATAACTGCATACCTTATTGAATATTATAGTTTATATATAGATTATACTTGAAGTCACCATTCAAAATCAATGCCACTGAATCAGAATCTGTGCAGTTGAATCGCCCCATTCAGATGCATGTTTACACCTTGTTGAGCTTCAGTGACACTGCAATTATGAATTTATCTGCTACGATTATTCTGTGCTGTTTCTCCAGGCAGGAAGTTCTGCAGCATCACCATGAGATTGTGGCACCTGACCAGTGCGGATGTTCCAGAGGACCCAGAGAGCACTCGCATCTTCAGGATGGACCCTAGCATAGGAGATGGACCACCAAAGAAAATCATCACCGCAGTTTATGAGTGAGTGTCATTTGATCTGGTACGATATGATGATGTCTTGATACCGCAAAAATAAGTGCCTGGATGTACACCTAGTGTCATATGTTGATATCAATATGTTAATTATTAATGAACAACTAATATGTCATTTTCAGTTTTCATACATTTCCAGTTCGGAGGTCAAGATTTGATTCGATTTTCAATAGTCCACGTGTTAAAAATGAGTCTACAGAACTCTAATTCTATACACTGAGGAGTGTATTGAGAGAAACATATTTTAATACACTGTTTGAAATTCGATTTTTCAATATAAATTAAACGTAAAGAACATGTTACTTGAATGCCTTAGAGTCTTCAAGTGTGCAGCATTTGGTAGATCTACCATACATACTATTAACCCAGTGTGGTAAAAAGAAACGAATATTTGGCGCCACAAGCTGGATACTAACACAATATAGGAAATCCAGTAGAGGCACTTGAGGGAATCAGTGTAACCGTTGCGATGGAAAATGAATCAGATAAAGCTACTATGTGATGTTTTTTTCTGATTTTATCGGAAGACACTGCTGGTTGGGATGGTAAAGCATGTTTGGACTATATGTAACACTTTATTTGAAATAACAGTAATTATAGTGACGTTTACGGTGTGAATTAAATGCTCTATTCATTTCTAAATGGTTCGTCTTTGAACCAACAACAATGACATGGTATAATTTCAAAGATTCAGATAAATTGCACAGCCTAAAACCAATATTGAACATTCAATCCCTCAGAATGCACTGCATTAAAACAGACATGATTCTGTAATGAAGATAACCACATGGGCTCAGGAATACTTCAGGAAACCCTTGTCACTAAACACAGTCTGTCTCTGCACCTACAAATGCAAGTTAAAACATATATCAACAACATCCAGAAACGCTGCCTACTTCTCTGGGCTAAAGCTCATGTGAGATGGATGCACAGTGGAAACATGCTGTGGTCTGGTGAGTCCACCCTTCACATATTTTTGCAAATCATGGGAGGACCATCCTGATTGTTCCCAAGTTCAAAAGACAGCGTTTGTCATGATATGGAGGTGCAAGTGGGTAACCTGTATGTCTGTGAAGGCTCAGATGTAGATGACATATGCACACCTAGATGACGTCTTTTTCAGGGACGCCCTTGCATGTTTCAGCAGGACAATGTTCAGCCACATTCTGCATGTTCTTCGTAGTAAGAGAGTGCAGGTGCTAGACTGGCCAGTCTGCAGTTCAGACCTGTCTCCTATTGAAAATGTGGTGCATTATGAGGTGCAATATGACAATGGAGACCCCCTAATGTTATATTGAGCAAGAATGGGAAAAATTTACACTTCAACAATTAGTGTCCTCAGTTCCTGAATGGTCACTGATCATAGTTAAAGGAAAGGTGATGTAACACAGTGGTAAACTGCCCCTCTCCCAACATTTTGGAACATGTTGCAGGCATCACATTTAAAATGCACTACATTGCCATAGGTATTCAGTCACCCATCCAAATCATTGAATTCAGGTGTTCCAGTCACTTCCATGGCCACAGGTGTATAAAGCCGAGCCCCTCGGCCTGCAGACTGCTTCTACAGACATTAGTGAAAGAATGGGTCGCTCTCAGGAGCTCAGTGAATTCCAGCGTGGTACCGTGATCGGACGCCACCTGTGCAGCAAGTCCAGTCGTGAAATTTCCTCACTACTAAATATTCCACAGTCCACTGTCAGTGGGATTATAACAAAGTGGAAGCGATTGGGAACGACAGCAGCTCAGCCACGAAGTGGTCGGCCACGTAAAATGACCGAGCGGTCAGCGGATGCTGAGGGGCATAGAGCGCAGAGGTCACCGACTTTCTGCAGAGTCGATCACTACAGACCTCCAAACTTCATGTGGCCTTCAGATCAGCTCAAGAACAGCGTAGAGAGCTTCATGGAATGGGTTTCCATGGCCGAGCAGCTGCATCCAAGCCTTACATCACCAAGCGCAATGCAAAGCGTGGAATGCAGTGGTGTAAAGCGCCGCCACTGGACTCTAGAGCAGTGGAGACGTGTTCTCTGGAGTGACCAATCACGCTTCTCCGTCTGGAAATCCGATGGACGAGTCTGGGTTTGGCGGTTGCCAGGAGACGGTACTTGTCTGACTGCATTGTGCTGAGTGTAAAGTTTGGTGGAGGGGGGATCATGGTGTGGGGTTGCTTTTCAGGAGTTGGGCTCGGCCCCTTAGTTCCAGTGAAAGGAACTCTTAAAGCTTCAGCACCAAGAGATTCTGGACAATTTCACGCTCCCAACTTTGTGGGAACAGTTTGGGGACGGCCCCTTCCACCATGACTGCACACCAGTGCACAAAGCAGGTCCATAAAGACGTGGATGAGCCAGTTTGGTGTGGAAGAACTTGACTGGCCTGCACAGAGTCCTGACCTCAACCCCATAGAACACCTTTGGGATGAATTAAAAAAAGAATTGCAAATCATTGCTGTCTGTTTTTTGTATTCTATTTTTCTGTCCCAGCTTTTTTGGAATCAGATTTGCATCTTTCTAATCCTGCCAAACTGCACAAATTATGATGACTCCGCTGGAGTGAACTGTTCATAATACAAAACAAAAAGCTTTAAAGAAGAAGTAGTTTAACATTTGTAACATTTTCATCATGGCTTTTAAAAACTTTCTCAGTGTCTCCATGAGCAGCTTGTTGAGATTCCCCCACCCCTCCCCTTTATGAAGTGTTTATGTACTCGATGCCGTGAGACTGGCTGATGAATGTGACGAGCTGAAGATGCTTTTAAATGTAGTTAATGGGTTTCTTCTCTTATGACAGACATTTGTTTTCTGTGCTGCTCTGATGGATATATAGTTGCTAATAGGTTTGCTCTCAGCTATTTGCGCACTTTCTCTCTCTCATGTCTGAAAAATCACCCCATCTGTCACATCAGCACTCCAGCTTTCTGCACGTCTCACGCAAACTGTCATTTATGAGTAAACTTTAAGGAAATGTCATTTTTGAGTTCAGCGTTCCGTGAGTCTGATTTACCGCCTTCGTTTTGGGTTGGGTAGCGGAAAGTTTCACTTTTTACAGTCATTGGTCATTTCACTGCACTTTTTTGTGTATGGTGTGCCACAATATTTGAAAAACAGGCCAAAAAAGGTGCTATAATTTGCTCATAATTACTACACTATAATGATTAGCTTGCTAAAAGTAAAATCCAATTAAGTGGTAAAGCACAAAAACGCTAACTTTAGAAACTGTAATGAAATTGTGGTAACTGCTTAAACTGATCTGAACAGATTTTCCAACATTTCTGCATAAATTTACCTTTAAAGTAAACAAAGTCATTCAGAGTGGTTTGATGTGAAATGGTTCATTACAGAGAATCGTACTGATTTTCTTTACAGTGGTGGTGAAAGGAACCAGGGGTCACCGTTTTATTTGCTATCAAGTAAAAAACAGAGAAAAAAAAAATTTTTTTGAGTATTTTTTTAACATGTGTATGTCTGTGTGGTACACAACAAACTGTTATAGTTTTAGACCAAAATCTTCTCAAAACTAGCATAAAACATTGCGGCAGGCACCAAAACAACACATTCGTAATCATTTCATGTAATAACTTTTTTTGAGGAAGATTTTAGGCATTTAACTCTTGAGATATCTGGTTTCTGTCACTAACGTTAGAGAATGTGGAACTTAATGTGTGAATTTAAGGTCCAGAATTTGATCCAGTTCATCAAGATATTTTAATGGACAGGCCTGAAAACATAGTTGGTTTAGACAGACAAGTTCTTACCTGGTTTAAGTCCTACTTTAAAGACAACTTCAAATTTGCAGTGTAAATGGGGAGTGTTCTAAACATAGAAGCTCGATGTGGTGTGCCACAAGGCTCTGTTTTAGGGCCTTTATTGTTCTCCTTTTACTCACAGATACTAACCAAAACCACCAGTGAACCTACACATGCTTTCTGTGTTTTATATTTAATTCTGATGATGGTAGCATAGTGGTAAATCTGAGCGCGCACAACACGCTGCATGTAACTCTTTGCCATTAATGATTTTAAAACATAATTTTAGGCCAAAGCTCACTCTCAAAACTATCATAAAGCAATGTCTCAGGCACCAGGCAGCGCATTTATAACCATTAATGTAATAGCTTTCTGTTCGGCAGCTTTCTGTGCAAATGTAATTACACCTCTGATATTTTTATGTTTTATCTTAAAAATCACCAAATTAACAAGTTGTATATTGAAGATTTGTATCTTTTTGGTGCAGCTCAGATATAAACAATACAGGATAGCAGTATAGACAGGAGGTGCCTAGTTGTGATCATTGACTGTGGCTTCCACAAAAGACTGTAAATGAGACGAACGACTCGGCCATACAGTTTAAATGTCCATAGGCCGTGTTAAACGTTACTCTCTTATATTGTTTGACACTGTACTGTGATATTGTCACATTTTAAGCCCCTGTCCAGTGAGTTACTGTGATGTTTTAGATTTTCTAGATGTTTATATCTCTATATATGTTTTCTGTCAAAGGTTTCATCGGGAGCTGACGGCTGGGGCTGACCCCAGCTGGACGGTGACTCACATCTGGCACTGGAAACAGCTTGAGTGAACCTGGTAAAAAGAGGAAAACCCAGGAACTAATAAAGCCAGAGAAGCCCAGCTGAACTTAACTCCAGTGGCCCTAATGAAAGAGCTGCTTTAGATCTTTAGCTGGAGTACAATAAACAAACTCCTGAGCTGAAGACCACTCCTTCTGTACTGAAACTTTCTCTCCAGTCTCCACAGAGCACTGCGGTACAACCCGCGACAGAGGAGTTCACAAGTCAAGACTCAAGTCTTTTGCAGAGAAATTTACTTTATATTGGCCTTTTTTTTTTAAAGGTAAGAAACAAAATAGCTTAAAACGGCTGGTTGTTCTGCAGATTCTATAGAATATATGCTCCTAGCTGGTGCAATAGTTTTAAAGGAATGTGATCTGTAACTCAGTAAAACTTCAGCTAAATTATATGAAATCAGCAGCTGTGGCAGTTTTTGCGATAACTACCTTACTTCCTATCCAAATTATGTGCTAGCCAACAGTTTTAAGTTATTTTGCCGTTTTTAAACACCACATTTACTGCATAAAGCACTTCGTTCTGTCATTCAGAACTGTAGGAGAGTCTGAGTCAAGTCACAAGTCAATTAAGAGAGATTGGGGTAAATTGCGAGTCATTTAAGGAGAGTCCGAGTTGAGCTGAGAGTCATTTAAGGAGAGTCCGAGTTGAGCTGAGAGTCATTTAAGGAGAGTCCGAGTTGAGCTGAGAGTCATTTAAGGGGAGTCCGAGTTGAGCTGAGAGTCATTTAAGGGGAGTCCGAGTTGAGCTGAGAGTCATTTAAGGGGAGTCCGAGTTGAGCTGAGAGTCATTTAAGGAGAGTCCGAGTTGAGCTGAGAGTCATTTAAGGGGAGTCCGAGTTGAGCTGAGAGTCATTTAAGGGGAGTCCGAGTTGAGCTGAGAGTCATTTAAGGGGAGTCCGAGTTGAGCTGAGAGTCATTTAAGGGGAGTCCGAGTTGAGCTGAGAGTCATTTAAGGGGAGTCCGAGTTGAGCTGAGAGTCATTTAAGGGGAGTCCGAGGTGAGCTGAGAGTCATTGAAGGGGAGTCCGAGTTGAGCTGAGAGTCATTGAAGGGGAGTCCGAGTTGAGCTGAGAGTCATTTAAGGGGAGTCCGAGTTGAGCTGAGAGTCATTTAAGGGGAGTCCGAGTTGAGCTGAGAGTCATTTAAGGGGAGTCCGAGTTGAGCTGAGAGTCATTGAAGGAGAGTCCGAGGTGAGCTGAGAGTCATTGAAGGAGAGTCCGAGGTGAGCTGAGAGTCATTGAAGGAGAGTCCGAGGTGAGCTGAGAGACATTTAAGGAGAGTCCGAGTTGAGCTGAGAGTCATTTAAGGAGAGTCCGAGTTGAGCTGAGAGTCATTTAAGGAGAGTCCGAGTTGAGTTGTGAGTCAGACTAAGGCGAGTCGAGGTTACAAGACATTTAGGGAGCATTCAAGTTGAGTTGTGAGTCAGTTAAGGTGAGTCCAAGTTGCGAATCAGCAGAGGAGTGTCAGAGTTTCAAATCACTTAAGGGTGAGGCTGAGTTGAATTGTGAGTCATTTAAGGACAGTTCGAGTTGTGAGTCAGTTTGAAGACAGCCTGAATTGAGTTGTGAGTCAGTTAGAGAGAGTGCAAGTTGAGTTGTGAGCCAGTTCAGGGAGAGTGACAGTCTCAAGTGAGTTTAGGGATAGTCCGAGTTGCTGACTTGAGTCCCCACCTTTGAATGAATTTGTTTACCCTTCATGCTTGGAGTACCAAGCGTTGCTCTTAACAGAAGTGTTGCATGACAAATCACATGACCACCCCCCAATCTCCAGAAAACCCTGCCCCTTTTGTTGTGTGACACAGGTGCTCGACCAGGGAACAGAGTTCTGGATTTAGATCAGTAACTGGACTGTCTGGTGAAAAAACAACTCTACAGTGGTTCCTGCTGAGTTGCCTGTACTCTACTGCCAGTAGAATGGGTCACTCTAGAGCAGCCACACAAAGGTCATCATGCCTAGTGCAAAGCGTGGGCTGGAGGGTTATAAAGCCCCCAGTATCGGACTGTGGAGCAGTGGAACCGTTTACTGAGTTGATGGGATGAGTTGGAGTGATCCAGAACAGGTCATCCAACACCATTAATGCTCATGTGGCTGCCATCAGATCCCCACACCAATGTTCCTACATCTCGTGTAAAGCCGTCCCAGAAGAGTAGAGGCTGTTACTAATGAATTAGTACCCTTCATTTGAGAAGAAACGCTGGATGGATGAGCAGGTGTCTGCACACTTTTGGAGATCATTTTCACCCAGTCCGATTAATTCAGTCCTAATGTTTTACCTTCTCTTTGCCAAAGTAATCATGAGAAACACAAGACATGCGTGTAGAGCCTTAGCCAGGCCAGCACGTGCTCCTCATACAATCCTACTGAAAAGTTGCGACTGCCCCTATGTGGGCTGCGCAAAGGTTGTGGCATATTTAGTACAAATATGTACAAAATCGCCCAATTAATAACGGCTGTAATCATGAATCAGTAACCGCCGTCAAGCAGTTCCTCCTATAAAATCACTGATTTGGAGAAATGGTCTTATTTTCCCTGTTCATTCGTGCAGATGTGCTTCTTCACTTCTTCTGTCACGCAAACGCACAGGGCTGTAACACTGTATGAAATAAAGACTTCTGCTTTGACAACACCAGCTGGCCTCAACATGGTGCAGAACGATTCATGATGAATGAAATTTTCTCCAGAGTTACTTGGAATATAATATTTTATGCTAAATTCCAGTAAACCATTCCAAACATTTTTTCTTTGCCTGTTGTTTTCAATGAAATGTTTCTAATTACCGCAAATTCCTAAAGGCATTAATCTGGTCTGTATTTCATCCCGGACACCCTGGAAAACATTTAAGTGCCAAACAAATGTTAATCCTAAATACAGACTTCTTAATCGTTTGTCTGATCTGGGACATTTTGCAGATCAGTGTTTTATTCATATAAAACATTTTGTAGTAGATTAATATATAAAATAATTGTAAAACATAAGGCCTTTAATACTTTAATACTAATGTGGCTGTATAAAAAAATGAGATCCATAATGAATATAATATAAAATGACTGAAAAAGTTGTAGGAAGATTATAAAATTATAAAAATGATCCGATTTGATGCTATAAAGTTATCATCCAGAATCAAGTTATGATAAGACTGCATAGTACACACACACACACACACACACACACATAAATAAATAAAATTATTTTTTTATATATATGTCAATAATGAAGTTTTTCATACTAAATAATTCATACTAAAATAATCCAAGATTATGTTTTTAAAAAATAAATATCCCAAATTAAACAATATCCAGATTGAAGCTGTACTGAAATTACTTTCCCAAGTAAAGTTATAATAAAAAATAATATGGAGAAAATATATTACAGTGAATATCCCGAATTAAGTTATAATAACATTAATATGCGGTATGCCCCATAATTTGAAAGAGATGAGCAAACATCATGCAGATAGCCTGACAAAAAAGTGTACAGTATATTATTTAATTAATGTATTTATTTATTAGTAATATTAGTAAGTGAAGGGTTAAATGGGATAAACGGTTGGACTAATCTTATACTCTTTTACATTACATAGTTTTATTTATACTAATATTCATATCTGATATAATATAATCGATTTAATTCATGTTTATTCATTATCAGCAGCTGTGCATTCAGCCTGTACAGTGATTTTCCCTTTAAAATGCTGCTGTTGACTGAATCCCATATTCAGCTGTGGAGAATAATTGCTGCCTAATTAAGATATGAAAAATACATCCTTTATGAAACTGACAGGAGAACATCTCTGAAACATGCATGTCATCCTATTTCGGTGGGAAAAAAAATCCTTTATGCCATATTATTGTTTGTGTAGTCTTGGATTACCAAGCAATAGAATTATATCATTGACCAGAATTCATTAAATCATTTAGCAACATGGTAGCAGGATTATAATTTTCAGCAGTAATGGATTGTTCAAGTTTGCGTGGGGGTGTGGAGGTGGGTGGGGGGGGTGTTACATGTATGCAAACAGGTCTTAATATGATTACCGGAGTGGATATCATTTCAATTTAAATTAATACGTTAATGCCATTTAGCCAATTAATCATGCAGGCATCAAACAGAACAGAACAATGCAGGAGAATATAGGAGCACAGTGTTGTAGATGTGCATGAATGCACTATTTTTACAGTCAAGGCTCATTTTCACTTTATTAATCTGTTTATTATGCAAAACACAAACTCGCCTCTGTTCTCACGTCATGTGTAATAATAATGCAGCTGAACAGTGTGTCAGAAATCCCCTCGCGTGCCTGTGTGTGTGTTATTCTTCGCTCGGCTTTGGGAGATTGTAACGGAGAAGCCGATTAATAGAATAACAGAATTAATATGTGTGAAAATGAATAAATGAAGTGCAGTGAGTGACAGACAGACTGCAGACAGCAGAGCATCTCCTCCAGGAGAAATACTCCACTGAGGCTTATTGAGCTTCACACACAGATCAGGCCGACGCTGTAGATTGTTTATAGTCTGAGATTCTTTCTGAGAACAGCAGCACAATAAACTCTCTCGCCTTATTCTGAGAGCTTAAACTGGGAGGATCAGCAATATGAACTGAAATGTATTCTATATATATATATATATATATATATATATATATATATATTCATTCTATCTGGACTCTGATCATATTATTATTATTATTATGATTATGATTATTGCCATTGTTAATGATATTATTATTAATACTAATACTACTATATTATGTTACTCAGAATAAATGACGTCTCCATTATCTTCCATTGAAAGTAATGTTTCTCCTTCTCCTGAGAAGTTAGTCATAAAATTTATATATAGCATTATTTTAAATAATAAATAGCAAAAAACAGCAGATAATATTCTTGATATATCACGATATTGCCATTGCCCTGATAAAAAGGTATTATTATTATGATGATGATGATGATGATAGTCCAGATTGGAGAAAAATGTATAAATTCATCCATCCATCCACCCATCAATCCTCTTCCGCTTCTCCGGGGTTTGGGTCGCGGGGGCAGCATGCTGAGCAATGAGGCCCAGACCTCCCTTTCCCCAGCCACTTCCACTAGCTCCCCGGGGGGGATTCCGAGGCGCTCCCAGGCCAACTGGGCGATATAGTCGCGCCAGCGTGTCCTGGGTCTTCCCCGGGGTCTCCTCCCAGGTGGACTTGCCTGTGACACCTCCCGAGGGAGGCGTCCAGGAGGCATCCTAACAAGATGCCCGAACCACCTCAGCCGCCTCCTCTCGACGTGGAGAAGCAGAGGCTCTACTCCGAGTCCCTCCCGGATGACCGAACTTCTCACCCTATAAATTCACTAACTGCTTAATTTTAATTAATTCATTAACAATACCAATAAATATAATCATAATACTAACTTTGGTATATCATATCATGTTCATTTTCCAGGTTGTGGAAAACAGTATATTATATTATACTGTATTGTATAGTATATTATATGTTATTATATATGGTTTTATATAAGTATTATTTAATATAAATAAATAATAGCAAATAAATAGCAGATAATATTCTTGAAATATGATTCATTGTCCTGATAAAACATGTAATATTATTATTATTATTATTATTATTATTATTACTACTACTACTACTACTACTACTATTATTATTATAATATTGTCCAGACTGTGCACAGTATTTCTAACATTCACAATCTGATTAATTTTAAATAAAATAAATACATAAACGAATAAATAATAATAATAAATGTCATTGTCAAAGTTATGGAAAACAGTATATAATACGTTATTTTGTTATTATATATTATATCATTTTGTATTACATAGTTTTTTAAATATCATTACAAATATTGTTTTTTGATATAAGCTCACAAAGAAAAAATGAAGAATACATGTGTCTCGTGCATCATAACCTTTTCTGTTACTTGGTTAATAACATTTGCAGTTATGTCAGCTACGCATTCCAGCCAGTGTTCCTGTGCGGCTGTTCCAGCATTTCACCTGCGGTTCCAGACTGAGAACTGGGATGGACGTCTGGCGATTTTGCTGGTCAGTCAGACAGTCCCGGTGTTCCAGCATGTGTGTTGATCCAGTCGCATACACACATCCTACAGCTGTCATCCTTAAATGTGGGAGGGTCAGTACAGTGATCTGCTTGGACATGACAAGCACAAAGTTAGAGGAGGACTGGACTAAAATGGTCAGGAACTGACCCCAGAGACCAGTATAAGCTTTTCCTGACAGGACTGGCACTGCTACGGTCACTGTCCAGAGACCAATACTATACTACTCCACTACAAAGAGATACCACTATACTACCACACTAATATACTACTACACTGCTGCACTACAATACTAAGGTGCCACTATAGTACTACACTAATATACTGCTATACTACTACTCTATGCTACTACACTACTATACTACAATACTAAGATACCACTATACTACTACAGTAATATATTACTATGCTACTACACTGCTATACTACAATACTAAGATACCACTATACTACTACAGTAATATATTACTATACTACTACACTGCTATACTACAATACTAAGATACCACTATACTACTACAGTAATATATTACTATACTACTACACTGCTATACTACAATACTAAGATACCACTATACTACTACAGTAATATACTACTACACTGCTATACTAAGATACTAAGATTCTACTATACTACTACACTGATATATCACTACACTACTATACTAATATACTACTGTACTGCTATACTACTACTCTATGCTACTACACTACTATACTACAATACTAAAATACCACTGTACTACTACTACAGTAATATACTACTACACTACGATATTACTACACTACTACACTGCTATACTAAGATACTAAGATTCTACTATACTACTATACTACTGTACTGCTATACTACTACTCTATGCTACTACACTACTATACTACAATACTAAGATACCACTATACTACTACAGTAATATATTACTATGCTACTACACTACTATACTACAATACTAAGATACCACTATACTACTACAGTAATATATTACTATACTACTACACTGCTATACTACAATACTAAGATACCACTATACTACTACAGTAATATACTACTACACTGCTATACTAAGATACTAAGATTCTACTATACTACTACACTGATATATCACTACACTACTATACTAATATACTACTGTACTGCTATACTACTACACTACGATATTACTACACTACTACACTGCTATACTAAGATACTAAGATTCTACTATACTACTATACTACTGTACTGCTATACTACTACTCTATGCTACTACACTATTATACTACAATACTAAGATACCACTATACTACTACAGTAATATATTACTATACTACTACACTGCTATACTAAGATACTAAGATTCTACTATACTACTACACTGATATATCACTACACTACTATACTAATATACTACTGTACTGCTATACTACTACACGACTACACTTCTACACTAATATACTACTGTACTACTACTCTACTATGCTACTACACTACTATACTACAATACTAAGATACCACTATACTACTACAGTAATATACTACTAAGATACCACTATACTACTACTACACTACTATATTACTACACTACGATATTACTATACTACTACACTACAATGCTAAGATACCACTATGCTACTACAGTAATATATTACTATACTAGGATCTCTGTGCTGTTCTGAGTGCACACTGTGAAATAAACACTGTAAAAGTAGACAAATGCTGCACATTTGTTAATGTTCCTGACCTCTGTTGACCTCTTCTTATCCAATGTGTATCTTTTTATAGATTTTCTGCTACTGATTACAGGAGAAGGTCAACAGTGTACAACGAAAGCCTGTTAATATGTGCCTCGTGGGTGGACATGAGGCTTTATAGCTTATAAATTGAGCAATTAACAAAAGATGAAGCCAAATGTTAAACTGGCGCAGCCCGTGTTCTGCCTCAGCAGCAAAAAGTGTGAGAAATGAAATCAGATTTGAGTTAATTATGCTATTATTAGTCTTTATTGGATGTGGCATTTTCATAAAAACGAAAAGATAAAACATTTATCCTTACTTAATGAGGTATTTAATGTGTGTGTATATATTTATAAAAAACACGATTCATTCTTTTTAATTTGCCTGTAGTTCTTTGAGAACATTCCGGAAGCTCTCCACGCACACTTCGCCAGTGGGATGTCTCATGGATGCTGACTTCCAGGCCTCTTCAAACATCTGCTCGGAAACACGCAGGCCCACATTCCGGAAAATCTGCAGCATCTGAGACAGAAAAGGTACACAAAAAGGAAGATTCTTCAAGGGTTCCTTAACAGAAGCAAAAGTTCTATTTGTAGAACCATGAGTTCTATATAGAGGCATTTCATGCTTAAATGGTTCTTTGCATGATGAAATCGTTCATCAGGTTGATGAAAATATGTTGTGTACACTCTTAAAATGAATAGATGGTTCTTCAGGGGTCTTTAGTAAGGAAAACTGTGCGTGATTAAAGGGTTCTTTTTGAAAAGCGTTCTATAAAGAACCCAAAGGGGGTTTTCTTTGTTGTGATGTCAGGTTTGTAACAGTAAAGGAACTCTTTTCATAAAGGGTCTAAATAGAACATGCAATGCATGCTGGGTACTGTAGTGTGAGGACACCGATAAACAAAGGCAATATAAATTTGTGTTGATGACGAGGCCCAAGGATACAACGCTGCACTACAGAATACTGTACAATATGACAAAACACATCGATTAAACTCTCAATTTAGGCCAGAATGCCAACGGAATAGAATTCTGGAGTGATTCTGAAGTCCCTACGATTCAGCAGCAGAACACAGAGGGGGTGTGTTATCCTGAAATACCATCCCGGCTGTGATCTGGTCGCCGTAGATCATCACAGCCGTGATGTATAATAAAAACAACATAGCAGTAATGAAATACATACACAGAACATATAATAAAAATATAATAAAATTAATGTCCTGAATAAATATCTAGAACTCCATATATTTAAAAATGGTCAGTTAAATTTATATATAAATAAATATCCATCATTTTATTATTAATTATTTACATTTATTAAATGTTTATATATTATTACAGAATATTTATTCTTCTTCTCAAATACACTATGTTGCCAAAAGTATTCACTCATCTGCCTTCACACACAAACTTGAGTGACATCCCATTCTTAATCCATAGGTTTTCCAGAAGCGCATTTGTGAGGTCAGACACTGATGTTGGACGAGAAGGCCTGGCTCACAGTCTCCACTCTAATTCATCCCAAAGGTGTTCTATGGGGTTGAGGTCAGGACTCTGTGCAGGCCAGTCGAGTTCTTCCACACCAAACTGGCTCATCCACGTCTTTATGGACCTGCTTTGTGCACTGGTGCTCAGTCATGGTGGAACAGGAAGGGGCCGTCCCCAAACTGTTCCCACAAAGTTGGGAGCGTGAAATTGTCCAAAATCTCTTGGTGCTGAAGCTTTAAGAGTTCCTTTCACTGGAACTAAGGGGCCGAGCCCAACTCCTGAAAAACGCCCCCACACCATGATCCCCCCTCCACCAAACTTTACACTCGGCACAATGCAGTCAGACAAGTACCGTCTCCTAGCAACCGCCAAACCCAGACTCGTCCATCGGATTTCCAGACGGAGAAGCGTGATTGGTCACTCCAGAGAACACGTCTCCACTGCTCTAGAGTCCAGTGGCGGCGCTTTACACCACTGCATTCCACGCTTTGCATTGCGCTTGGTGATGTAAGGCTTGGATGCAGCTGCTCGGCCATGGAAACCCATTCCATGAAGCTCTCTACGCTGTTCTTGAGCTGATCTGAAGGCCACATGAAGTTTGGAGGTCTGTAGTGATTGACTCCGCAGAAAGTCGGTGACCTCTGCGCTCTATGCCCCTCAGCATCCGCTGACCGCTCTGTCATTTTACGTGGCTGACCACTTCGTGGCTGAGTTGCTGTCGTTCCCAATCGCTTCCACTTTGTTATAATCCCACTGACAGTGGACTGTGGAATATTTAGTAGTGAGGAAATTTCACGACTGGACTTGCTGCACAGGTGGCGTCCGATCACGGTACCACGCTGGAATTCACTGAGCTCCTGAGAGCGACCCATTCTTTCACTAATGTCTGTAGAAGCAGTCTGCAGGCCTAGGGGCTCGGCTTTATACACCTGTGGCCGTGGAAGTGACTGGAACACCTGGATTCAATGATTTGGGTGGGGGAGTGAACACTTTTGGCAGTATAGTGCAACTTTAAATATTAAAAAAAAAGATTTATACGAGTGACTACACAGTTGTAAACAGGATTCTATGAAGTGATGCTGGTGGTGGTGTTGTACCTCATCTTTGCTGCGAGGGGAGAAGAAGTGTTTCTCATGCACTCCAAAGAGTGAGTGCAGGGTGGGATACAGCAGGTCGTACGCCGTGGCCTCGTCTCCATAGTTTGTGCGGTCGCTGATGCGCTTGATACGTGGGGCGGGTAGATCCGTACGCACTGACGGAACTCCATACATCCGATAATCTGTTAAAAGAAAACGGACAGAAGCACGAGAGCTTTTAAAGGCAGACTGACAGTAAAACTTAGCATGTGTAGTTATATTGACACTTTCCCCCTGAAGGAGGAACAGACTCTTAGTCTTTTTAGTCTTAATCCTGCCAAGTCACAGATTTTTGCAAAAGGAAAAAAAAAAAAAAAAAAAAAAAAATCATCCTTTACATCAAAATAGAACAAAAAACTGGGTTGATATAAAATGTAAATATTATGAATTACTGAATTCAGTCTAATTTCCATAGAAAAATAGTACAAACACAACATATCAAATGTTAAATTTCAATGTACTCTTTGAAAGACTGAACGGGGAAACTGCAACAATTCAAGAACGTTTCTCAACATAAAACAGCAAAGAGCTTCTGCTTTCCATCGTCTGCGGTGCAGAATATCATTAAAGACTCAGAGAATCTGGAGAAATCTCTGTCTGTGAGGGACGAGGCTGAACACCAGTATCTGCTGGCCGTGATCTTTGGGCCCTCAGGCAGCGCTGCATTAAAAACAGACATGATTCTGTAGTGGAAATCACTGCATGGGCTCAGAAACACTTCTGAAAACCACTGTCTGTGAACACAGTTCATCACTGCATCCACAAACGCTGTTAAACTCTAAAACACAAAGAAGAACCCAAATATAAACAGGACCCAGAAACGCTGCCACCTTCTCTGGGCCGGAGCTCACTGACTGAGGGGAAGTGGAAAAAAGTGTCCGGTGGTCTGACGAATCAACATATGAAATTCTTTTTGGAAACAGCAGAGAACATCTACTAAACTACACCTGCCGCCCACACATCTGAATGTTCAACCCACTTGTTAATCTGACTCACCAGTAGTGGAAAGCCCACCCACGACAGCGGAGATGAATGACGAGGAGGTGACAAATCGGTCCCTCTCTGCTCTTGTCCTGCAGAGTGTTCTGGGGGTCTTTAGGGTGCTCCCCACCTCCACAGGCTCCAGGTCTTCAGGCTTGGCCAGGCTTTCTGACCAGGCCTGTTTCCCTGAGCCTGATCTCTGGAGCTCCACTCTCTGGATGTTGGCTGGGGCACTGCCAGCATTGCGGCCTGGAGGCAGGTGGGACGAATGGAAAGTTAAAGCGGTCACTCAATACAGAAACCCCCACTACTCAAAGCCGAAGTGGTGAACTTCCTTTTGGGTTTCTGAATGATGTTGATAAAGCAGTCGTCCATTGTTTTTCAATGTAATCTCTATATGACTGTTGTATAGAGTGACATTAGAGAGCGTCTTACCAAAGCTCGTCTCAGACTGAATTTAAACACTGAAACTTTCATGCAACATCATTTCTATGCAACTTGACAGTTGCACAAAGCAATTAAACAACAATCATTCTATTCCATCACTCCACTAATTAGCCAAAGCGGCATCTTACATTTATCATATATAATAGTATTCTTGCTATAAAAATATTTTGCAAATATTTTTACGGTTTTCCAATATGTTAAACTTACCAAATAAATACAAATACAAAATGTGCACTGTAATTTGAGAAAAATGCCATTTGACTGCGGATGTTCAAACTTTTGTATAAATAAATAAAAATTCTCTCTTATTTGGATTGTGGTTATCTTTGCGTCAAGTGTTGTGCCACTCCAGGTGTTCTAAACAGCCAAAGCCAGCTGTTCTTTCATGTTGTTGGCTAGAGAGAGATCATCCTCGAAACTGATTGGCCAGCTACGATTGACATAACACTTTATTATGGCGCTTAGTGGAAAAACTCACAAACGCGTGATGTAAACCAGGAAGCACACTGCGCTGGCTAGAGTAAAGCTTTGCAGTCTGTGTGCAGGCAGCTTCATTAATGCCAGTCAAAAGAAGTGTGTTAGAAAGAGTTTGAGAAGATATTGTGTCAATGCCTCTTTAAAGTAACACTTCGTAAGTTTTGGGGATTTGGAGACCTCTGTGGTGGAAATATGTAATTGCACGCAATGTGCGAAAGAAAATGTGGCTGTGCTTCTGAAGTCCACAAGCAGATAGTCCGACTTTTTCAAATGTACGTAAGGAGTGTTCCGAGGGTGTGAGTGCATCATCAACTATCATCATCATCATATCAGTATAAATGTTAATTTTTGAGATCATTGGAAATCTAAACATCCAGTCAGACCTTCTTTTTTAGCCTGTGTGTGACATTAATATGTAACGATGCATGACGTGGTCAGAAAAAAGCCTAATCCATCCTGGTACCTCTAACATTTAAATGTGTTCTTTCTCTCCGGGCTCAGTAATGCTACTTCTTTCAGCTTTAAGAAAGAAAAATGTTATAGTGCTGCTTTAAGTAGCTGAATTCCCTCATTAGAAAGGCTGTCTGGATACGTTTGGATATAGTGCAACACTTAATGCTTTGAAACACCACCTCTTGTTAAAATCCTCTGCTCTGCTTTACTGATGGGCATTTTGTCTTTCCAATTAAGAAAGTTGGCAAATTCCAGGAAGTTGATGAGGCCGTCTTTATCAACATCGCAGTAGTCCATGAGGCCGTCCAGGACGTCACCGCTCAGGTCCAGGTTTAACTGACGACACACGTCCCGCAGGTCATCCTTATCGATCTTCCCCTGACCTTTCTGCACCAGCACCAACAAGCGAAAGTAGCGTGAGCAAGCCTGTGAAAAACGCTAACAAATGATAATGAAATGCTGACACTCAATGAGATGGCTAGCCTCATCATGTTGGAGCAGCCAGCACTTTAAAGATCATGTTGAAGCTCACAGCTTCTCCAGCGACCATTCATACAGTCAAAGCAGCCATTAAGTACAAGTTATGAACGTGTCAGCACAAAAAAGCAACAAACATACGTTCACAATTTCATATGTACCCGTATTTAGTGTGTCCACCCTTTACATTTATCTTACAGTCTGTTCGGGAGATTTTTCCATACCTACAACGTTCAGTCTTAGAAGTTGGTTTAGCGTTTTCTGCCTCTCACAATCCAAATAATCCCAAACCCATTTAGTGGTGTTGAGGTCTGGACTCTGGGGTGGTCAGTCCATTGTTCAGCTTATTTGTTTGATGTGTCCGTCACGTCCTTTCAGACCCACAGCGCTGAGTGGTCTTCTCACAGTGGAAGGATGGACAGAAACACCTGTGGGTGATTTCAGATCTGAAGCAGCTTGACTTTCTCTGGTTTTCTGCCAAGTTGTACGTTAAGTGTTGTACGCCAAGTGGTTGCTATGGTGTACGTAATGGTTGCCAAGCAGCCGTCACTAAGCGGTTGGTGTGGTGTACGTAGTGTGGGCCAAGAGGTTGCTATGGTGTACGTTGTGGTTGCCAAGCAGTTGCTAGGCGGTTGCTATGGTGTACGTTGTTGCTGCCAAGCGATTGCTATCGTGTATGTTGTGGTTGCCAAGCGGTTGCTAGGTCTTGTTAAGTGGTTGCTATGGTGTACATACTGGTTGCCAAGCAATTTCTAGGCGGTTGCTTTGTGGTTCTTGTTATTAATAAATAAAATGAATAACTTGTACTTAATGGAGATTTAAACTGGAGGTGGTCTCTGACTACTGTATGTTGCTGTAGTGGGACATTAGCAGTAATAAGAGCTTTTGACCTTGTCATAGTGTCTGAATGCTTGCAGCAGGGAGGCAAAGTTGTGGAAGTTGGCCTTCTTCAAGTGCTGTCGTACTGCGCTGACCAGAGCACGCCTCCTATCCTGCCCCCTCATGTGCTCTGAAGGCGGGGTGGAGTGGAGGAGGTCACCGGCACCTGGAGGGTCCCAGAAGCTCTCCTCAGTAAATGCAGTCACTCAGCCAAGACACGTTTAATGTCTGAAGTTTGCTTCTTTAGTTTTGCACTGGAGCCACAAGGCTAGTGTAGCCAACAAGTAATTGAGACTTATACCCCACCAATTAGCATCTTGGACAAAATGGACTAAATTCAGAGTGTCAGTAACCGCATAAGCATCTGTTTCAGATAATGTGTGGTCACAGTGCTAATTGGTGGAGTATAAGCCAAAGTCCATATAGGAAAGTCAGTAGACCAAAATCACCCATTTCTTGAATTTGGCTCAAATATTGCACCAAAACATGGTTTGTTTGTTCTGGCTACTGTGCATGTGTGTATTTCCACTAGTGAGAGGGGAGTTTCCCACTTTACCAACAAGCTGAATGGCTCTTTATTAAATTGCGGGACTTTTCCTGTAAACAGATGCAACATTGAGTGTTAAGTTTTCCTATTACATTTTCAACCAGTGAACTGTCTCCTCCTCCTTTATAATATCCCTGCATAAGCTTCCATTACTTGTTAGCTGTATTAGCCCCCAGCATAAAACTAACAAAGCAAACTTCAGACACCAAACACGACTACATTTGGGGGTTTGGGAGGTGGGGGGATTATGTGCACATGAGCAAAGCTACCACTTGAATGCTGTATTCACATTACCAAACTTGTCAGGAGGCAGCAAAACTCCAAATGTGTGGTCAGCTGGGACCCTCAAGGTGTCTGCAATTCTAGAACAGATGAGTAGAGGCTAATGATTTCCCTGTGACTCGTTATACATGAAAGTGATGCACTGAAAAGACTGGTATTCCATGTTTTGCTGATTTTCTAAGTGAAAATTGGAGGAAAATTTAAAAATGTTATGACCCATAAAATGTGGGCTTTGTGAAGTTTTGGCACATTTAAACACGTTTTATTATTTGTTTCTAAAATGTAAATAGAAACACATTTGCTGAAAAATGCAGCTTTGTTCTCGGTAAAGGACGGATAAACTTATTTTCACTCATTTTTGGATCAACAAACACCCTGGTCATTTTTGGACGAACACCCATTTGACTGTATAGTGAATGTGGCTGATTAGGACTTACGGGTCATGAACTTTGCCTATCTGCGGCTGTGTCCTCTCTCTGAAGTCGTCACATCGCTTTGAGACCAGCTTCGCACTGTAGTTCCTTCAGAATATAAAGAGGATTCATTTGAAGGTGTTATTCCTAAACTTTACAGCTGTAAAGATGCGTCCATAAGCTCTGCGTTCTGACGTGATCTTTTGACAGAGTCTAGTACTCGTAAAAAGCTACTGACCTGTTTTTAAATACCCCCCAAACCACATCTCAAAGGCTGAGCTCTAGAGGGCTGCAACTCTACCGATGATGTTATTAATATTCATACATTATTATCCACAATTACAGTGTAACTCTAAAATGTTTATAATCCTTTCCCACAAAACTCTGTAGAACCTTAAAGAGACACGCTGTACTCATGCTGTAAACATGCCTACCCGCCTTTTACCGTGGGGCCGCATCAGTGAGACTTTGGGTTTAAAGACGAGAAAAGTCCCCGTCTGATGACGCGTCTTGAGGCATTGTGAGGCGAGGTAAAGTAAAACTGAAAACATGACAATTCTTAACTATTTTACCATCGACAACACTCCATATATAAACTCCGAGGACTCGTGTAGGTTCTCTGGTGGTTCTGGATGGTAAATAAAGTGTCTATATCTGTGTTGTAGTCATGGCGACCCCTGGTTCCCATCACCACCACTGTAAAGACGTCTGAGTCAGTACGTTTCTCTACAATGCAGGCAGAACATTTAAAAATGTGGTATAATTCCCCTTTAAATTATACCCAATTCTAAATACACCATAATCAATACATTTGAATGCAGATCAGTGCATTACAGTACACCGATTCATTTAAGGCATCAGTCTGAATGAGAGGCTTACATCTGCATGTCGCCGAGCCACTGGAGAGACCTGGACACGTTGTGTCCGTCGTTGCGATGGGGAGTGGACACACCAAACCTGCTGTCCTTACTGTATGTGCTCTGGTTGTATCTTCTATCCGCACGCTCACCTGAGATAGCAAACAAAAAACACCCAAATTAAGAGATTTTGGTAAAATACAGTCCTGTGTGAAAGTTTTAGGCGTCTAAGCGAATGTTTAACCAGTTTCCCCTCAGAGTTTATCACCATATACATTAGAATAAAGTCGTATTCATAATTCAAATAAACAGAAAAACAATAAACAGTAACAAATTTCTCGGGTCCATATTTTTCCTGGACACCTTCACAGCCGCCACAGAGACTCGTTAATATCATCAATGACATCATGAGCTCAATTTACTGAGCACTGATTGGTCAAACCAGGAGCTGCTTTTTAACTACATATAATACTGGACTTCCTTGAGGAGCGGCTTGGAGATGGGTAAATAAACACAACAACATCCAGAACATCACTATTATTTATATATGAATTAATTAATTAATTAATTAATTAATATTCTATAAATTTGTTTATTCAAATATTAACACCTTTCTCAGCAAATAAAACACAAACTACACAAATAAATAGATTTTGAAAACGTGTCTTGGGTGCCTGAGACTTTCACAGTCCTGTATAACTCAGTAGAATCAAATCGATGAAACAAACCCACGTATATAACCCAAAGCACAAAGCAGAGAATAGCTGAATAAAAAATAAACTGTGCTGATAAACTCTTACCAACAAAGTAGGAGCTATGTGAGCGGACGTACTGCTCATGTCCTTCCTGCGCCTCCTTTTCCACCTGCCCCGCTGGTTTGGGGGGATTAATGATCTCGCCAGCATCACAAGCTGCACAGATTCAACAGGGAGTGACATCACAACAATTCATTTGCAATGAAGTTGAATCTCAGTTTGAGCCAAGTAATGAAGCCTTCAATAGTTAAAGGGGATTCAATTTTAAATTTTTCTAAAATTCTGCCTAATTTAATAAGTGAGATGTAAACAGTCATTCGGAGTGGTTTGAGGTGAAATGGTTCACTGTAGAGAAACTAGCCCACCCAGATTTCTTTACAGTGGCGGTGATGGAACCAGGCGTCGCCATGACAACAACACAAATAGACATTTTATTTACAATCCAGAACCACCAGTGAACCTACACTGTCCTAGGAGTTTTATATGTAAATGCTGGTGACAACGCAATAGCTGTACAATTTCTTAGGGGACTATATTTTCTTTAAATGATCTGCTGTTATATAAATACGCTTTAATGTAAAAATCTCTCATAAAACAGCGTCTCAGTCATCAGGCATTGAAGTCAGAACCAGCTCATGTAGGAACTTTCTGTGAGGAGCTTTTAGAGGGACGTCTGGTTCCCATCACCACCACTGTGAGCAGTTCTGACTCGGTTAGTTTCTCTAAAACGCCACACTTGGCAGTAAATGACTCTTAGTGACTAACATTTTTACCATTTAGTTATGCACACATTTAAAAAAAAAAGAAAGAAAATCACTGACATGCCCCTTTAATATATCAATACAAGCAATATGGCTAAAATGTCATCAAAATGTCTTCATAGTATTTGATGTCATTTTCAAAGATACACAAAATGTCACATTTCAGAGGTTGGCAAACAAGCTGCAATAGACAAAATGACAAAAATGTGTTTTTATTTCAATGGGCAGTTGGAGAAAGCAATAAATAAACGAATAAAACAAGATGATATCATAATGGCCTAAATCCAGTCAGCTACTTGTTAGTATGCAGTTTTTAGCTACTCTACACTGACTGTTGTTCACAGGTTCTCAGTAACTGGTAGGACCATGTTTATGATGACATGCACAGCCGCAGAGTTCTAGTATGGAAGACATCTGCGATGTACTGAAGCAAGAAGCCACAAGATGCCTGCGCTATTTTGATTTTATCATAGGCAAGGCTGTTCGTAGGCATGACATGAAGCGGAACTTAAAACTTCCTTCCCTGTGATAAAATCACTAACACTCCGCCTCAAGAGACTGTTTTTATGAAATGGTAGCCAACATAAAACGATCAATTATTTTCTGAAATTCTGTAAGTTATTATTATTATTAATAATTGACATAAGAAGAAATGTAATTCCTTTACAGTGTAGTATCATTGCCAAGCAGCCATGGACCGCCGAATAAACTTGTCATAACATACACTATAAAGCCAAAAGTTCTCAGTCACCCATCCAGATCACTGAATTCAGGTGTTCCAGTCACTTCCACGGCCACAGGTGTATAAAGCCGAGCCCCTCGGCCTGCAGACTGCTTCTACAGACATTAGTGAAAGAATGGGTCGCTCTCAGGAGCTCAGTGAGTTCCAGCGTGGTGCCGTGATCGGACGCCACCTGTGCAGCAAGTCCAGTCGTGAAATTTCCTCACTACTAAATATTCCACAGTCCACTGTCAGTGGGATTATAACAAAGTGGAAGTGATTGGGAACGACAGCAGCTCAGCCACGAAGTGGTCGGCCACGTAAAATGACAGAGCGGTCAGCGGATGCTGAGGGGCATAGTGCGCAGAGGTCACCGACTTTCTGCAGAGTCAATCACTACAGACCTCCAAACTTCATGTGGCCTTCAGATCAGCTCAAGAACAGCGTAGAGAGCTTCATGGAATGGGTTTCCATGGCCGAGCAGCTGCATCCAAGCCTTACATCACCAAGCGCAATGCAAAGCGTGGAATGCAGTGGTGTAAAGCGCCGCCACTGGACTCTAGAGCAGTGGAGACGTGTTCTCTGGAGTGACCATTCACACTTCTCCGTCTGGCAATCCGATGGATGAGTCTGGGTTTCACTGGGTTCCAGTGAAAGGAACTCAAAGCTTCAGCACCAAGAGATTTTGGACAATTTCACGCTCCCAACTTTGTGGGAACAGTTTGGGGACGGCCCCTTCCTGTTCCAACATGACTGAGCACCAGTGCACAAAGCAGGTCCATAAAGACGTGGATGAGCCAGTTTGGTGTGGAAGAACTTGACTGGCCTGCACAGAGTCCTGACCTCAACCCCATAGAACACCTTTGGGATGAATTAGAGTGGAGACTGTGAGCCAGGCCTTCTCGTCCAACATCAGTGTCTGACCTCACAAATGTGCTTCTGGAAGAACGGTCAGAAATTCCCATAAACACTCCTAACCCTTGTGGAAAGCCTTCCCAGAAGAGCTGAAGCTGTTATAGCTGCAAAGGGTAAGCCTACATCATATTAAACCCTATGGATTAAGAATGAGAGGTCACTCAAGTTCATATGTGTGTGAAGCCAGAGGAGCGAATACTTTTGCAAGTATATTGTATGATCACAGCACTGTTTAATGCAACAACTTTTGATTTAAGTACTTTTCGGCCTCCAAACTACCACCAAGAATCTTATTTAGCACCATCCCCTTTTCTCGTGCTGGGGCTGAATCTCAAACAGCTCCCTGCTCCCTACATAGTGCAGTACGTTGGAGTTTAAATACTGGATCCTGCAGCCCAACAGAGCAAAATATAGCTAAGAAAGTCATTTGGGACTCAGACGCATCCACACTTGATAAATGATGCACTATTTTTAGAGGCTAGACTTTCTAAACTTTCATAACTAGCACACTATTTAGGGCCTACGGAGCCGTTTGGGGTTCAGTGTGGGTTTGGTGCGACTTCTGACTGAAACATGAACAACTGAAGCCTGTAAGTCGTTCAAGTGACATTTCTAGACTTTTATACTGCAGTTTTACAGTAAATCATACTTTAAGAACTTTAATTCAAGCCTGTGATATTAATGATGGGAGTTGTTTAGGCTGTTGCCTATATTTTAGCCTGCTAGCTAGCTGGTCCAGTTCTAGTTAAGAGCATAAGTTGTCAGCCCCTCAGTTTAAACAAAAAACTGGGTTCTTACTGTATCAGTTTACTCTGTGGTCCATATGAGCAGCACGTGAGTCAAAGATCATTCCACTTTTTCATGCCATGGTGCAGTAACACACAATTCAGTTGTGTGGTCTGTGTGCATATATCATGGATTTTGGACTCAGCCAATCAGATTTTAGGACAGGAACTATGTTTTAAAATCATAAAACAATACTATGGCATAATATCACAATAACAATAGCACAGTACTGTCACACTGCCTGCCCAGTAGCTCTGGATATGATTGACACTTACAGAGACGCGATTTAACTCCCAACACCGTTTTCTCAGGGTCAATCCAGTCTGGAAGCCCGGGACCCTTAACTTGCGACCTTCCGAGAGGAGCTTTCCGCTTGCTGTCATAAATGGCCTCCTGAAGCTCACGCAGCCTCTCCTGGTAGCAGGTCAAAGGCTGTGGGTTGATCACAGATCCACTCTGTGTAAAACAACAAAATGAACATTCAGTGGTCCAGTCGTTACAGTGACTCTCATATTGAATAAAACTGTCCAAATATTACAAAAAAAGAATAAAACCGTGAGTTTGAGCTGCTTATAATGGCCTCGATTATCATAAGTAATGTATTAAGATGGTTAGGGTATTTACAGTGATGGACGGTCTTGTGCTTATTCCATGGACTAGTGTACTGGCAATATCGGGGTCATTCGCTTTTCCGAGGAACACCCGGATCTCCCCTGGCCCCGGCCGGGTGCTGTTGAGAAATTTCCTGACCACTGGAGGTGTGGCGGTCTGCAGGGAAACGCAAAGTTAGGAGCCATGTTGAACAAAATATCTTTTGCATTTCATTCATTGCTTTGAAGGGGAATTCCACCCATTTTTCCAAAATTCTGCATAGTAAAATTGCTACAATGACATTACATTCCCTCGCGAATGTTTTGCGTTCCCTCTCAAATATATGTTCGTCAAACACAGGACCAGAGGTGCCCAGCACCACTGTCCACATTAGAGCTTCGTCTGCCCGGAGTTTATTCAGCAATTGTTCTCGGCCGTGTCTGTAAATGTAGCTTTTACTCTACGAGGAAACTCAGTCTGAGTCACTAACAGCAGAATCATGTTCGATTTTGAGAAGTGACGCCGTCTTTATATTTTAATCCAAGATCAAGGTCAATTCAGTGAGCTGCTTCATGTCTGAGCTTAAGCAAAGCACAGCTTTTGCAAGTAAATGCAAACTGTTGCATCGTAATGCAAAACATTTGCGAGGGAACGCAACGACACTTTTAAACCACGGCCCCTCTGGGGCTCCGTGTAATGTAAACAGAGTCGTTCAGAATGGTTTAATGTGAAATGCTTCATTGTAGAGAAACATACTGATTCAGACGTCTTTACAGTGGTGGTGATGGGAACCAGGGGTCCCAATGACTTCAGCACAGACATTTTATTTACCATCCAGAACCACCAGAGAACCCACACGAGTCTGAGTTTATATGGAATGTTGATAAAAATAGCAGTAAATCTGGGGGAAAATGTTTTATTGAGGACTATTTTGTCTTGGAGGACAGAGCTAGGACCTCTATACATTTAATGTATTTAAAGGAACATGTGTTGTGCCAAAAGCTAATCTCAAAACTATAGTCAGTGTCTCAGAGATCAGGCAGAGTGTTTGTGACACTCCGTCTTATGTAATAAGTTTCTGTGAGGGGGCTTTTATTGGCATTAAACTCTGACGTCTGGTTCCATTCATCACCACTTTGAACAACTCCAAGTTCCTCTGGAATGGAGCGTTTCACACCAAACCACTTTAAGATGTAAGCAAAGTCATTCAATGATTTAATTATACAGGTTTTTTGTTTTTTTAACAAGCCAAGATGTTCACACTGAATTTCTATTGAAATGCCCAAAAAAGGGGCCAAGATAAACGGATCACCAACCCAACTCACAGGCTGACAAACCACAGAGAGTGAGAGAAAACTCACCCTTGGTGTGATTTCCTGCAGACAGGCCTCTGCCCTCTCGCCTAGTGGTATGACTTTCCCTGCCTGTATGAAAAAGGAAGATTAGTCACTTGGTACTTTTGGTTTGCAGGGCCCCTAAAGTGACACGGTGACCAATAAGGCAGGGCCACACCTTACTATATTGATGCCATGAGTTACTGTATCAAGGTCACAATTTACTATATAGAGGCCAAATATTCATGTTTTATAGGGGTGGCTGAAGTGGCCAGAGCCTCTACTGGTATCTGACTGTCGACCTCAGATGTGCCACGTCATTGGCTTCCACCTGACTGTGGGGTAGGTGTTTGCACCTTTAAGAGGAAAGAAAGAAAAAAAAAAAACTCTCCTTGCAACAAATGAAGATACTGAGGCCACAAATTAAAATACCGAGGCCACAAAAGGACATAAAATGAATATATTGGTGTATCAATTGACTAAATTGAGGCCATAAATTACGATATTGAGGCCACAAAAAGGACATAAAATGAAATATTGAATCAATTGACCATATTGAGGCCACAAATTACTGTACTGAGGCTATAAATGTCTATACCGAGGCCCCGTTTTAGTATATTAAGAGCCTGAGTTATGAGAAACATTAAAAGTAAAAGAAATAACATTAACATGTGGAGGCCACGTGGTATTTTGTGACCCCGCCTTATTTAAAAATAATCACCATGTCATCTTAAAACCGCAGGTTTCTTACACGCTTAGCTTAGCCTAGCCTAGCTTAGCTTAGCCAGTATCTGGCCACAGCCAATGCATTAGCAGGAAGCTAACTGTTAGCAGGAGGAGTTTAGCGATCTTACCGCTTTAATGTGTGGAAACGTGTTCCTGCGTCTCCAGGCGGTCGTGTTCTCCTCTAATAGAGTCATCGTGTATGATATTTAATATTTTAATAGCGGGCAGTGAACCAGGCCGGCGCTGCGTAACGCTGCCGACAGAATGTTTACATCCCGTTACCAGGCAACGCCTTCACGTCACTGAGGCCTCAGGCCCGTTAGACAAGCAGTGAATTATCAGCGTACAAAATAATTAATAATTAATTCGAGCGAACGTTTTGCCTACGGAGCCCCGCTGATGACATCCTGTGTAAATAAAAATAATGCGTGGCTTAGTAAGGCGTGGGAACGAGATCATGGCTTACCAAGTCATGGCCACGCATTAGGATCTTGTTCCCACGTTTTACTAAGTTGTGGCCATGACTTAATTGTCTCGTTCCCACACTGTACTATAGAGTCCCACTGGTGAATAAATAAATTATGCATGGCCATGACTTAAAGCGTGGGACCAAGATCCTAATGCGTGGCCATAGTGTGGGAACGAGATCACGGCTTACTAAGTCATGGCCACGCATTAGGATCTCGGTCCCATGCTTTAATAAGTCGTGGGCACACATTTTTATTTATACAGGACGTCATCATGCCAGCAGGGCGCCGTATTGTGCTGTTTGTACGCACGCTCTCTTTTATTCGTGGTCTTACATCGTTCCCTCGTTTTCTTTTAAACGTGCGCACGCTTTTGTTTATTCGTGATCACGGTTTTCTAATTCATTCCCTCGTTTTCTTTTAATAGTTATGTTTCATTTTTAACAGACCTCACGTGGATTTTTTTTATTTCTGCACAAAATCAGTGTAGTAGAGGCAGTCGTGTCATTTGTCCTGTGCAGCTCTGAGTCTGCCTGAAGGGTTTGATGTGTTAGACAGATGTGATTGACAGACGCTCGTCAGGTCTGATTCTGATTTGGGGGGGATATGAGGAAACTGCACCTCCTCTTCGTTGCTTAGATACTGTCCACCACTGGTGACACCAGCAGACAGCAGAGCTGCCAGTGTGTGTTAAAGTGGCGTGAGCGTCGGCTGAGGTTGGTTAAGAGAGCTGCTTTCGGTTTTAATTCGAAGTATAAACCGGTTATAAGGGTGTGGATTAGGCGTGTAGTACGTGTGGCATCAGGATCTGTTTATACAGTGGTTGAGTTTTTCTCCTGTGGGGGACGGAGGCCCCATAAACTGAAAGATGTAACCATTGCTTCCTCTGGTGTGAACATATTTACTTGATTTTCTGGTTTAAAGACTAGACTAAACACACGATCATGTATTTTAGAGGTGAGAGGGACCATTTGATTTTTTTTAAAGTTATTTTATTGTAATTTTTCTCCTGCAAGCTGCCTAAAGCAAAAGAAAGCCAGATAGCTAAATGATAGTCAGGAAATTGAATATCAGATTAGTATTTTTTAGCCTGTAATTCAGTACACTTCTCTACTGGCATTGGGGGATGTTGTTGGGTGGCGTGTCATAGCATTTGTACAGTGCATGCTGGGTATGTGGCATCAGAGCATGCCTGTGCTTTAATTAGTTCAAGAAATGTTTTGCATTTTTGTTTTCGGTTGTTTGTTCTCCAGTGATTGTTTGCTTGGTTTATTGTGCTAAAGACTCTTATTGTCAAGGGCAGGGTTAGGAGCCACCCCTGGGCTGAGAGTATGTGTCTCTTGGCTGAGAGAGGGTGGAGTTGTCTACGCTTCTTCTGAGAGCACTACAATGGTGTCAGAAGTGGGATAGTCATCCCCTTATCAGCACGAACTTTGAGTTAAAGAACTATTAAAACATGGAAAGAATTATTTCATCTTAATCAAAGAACCATGTGTATGTTCTTTACTAAAAACCCCTTGAAGTGCCACCCTTTTTTCCAAGATACAATATTGAACTACCATGGAGCCCCGCTGATGACATCCTGTATTTTTTTTTTTTTTTTTTTTATTTTATTATTTTTATTTATTCAGGATGGCACCTGCGGGGCTCCGTGAACTACTTTTAGACCTGAGCGCACCTTTAAATGATAAAAGTGAGCAATAAAAGCCTAGAACCCCGAGCATTTAAGGTCGTAAAGCACTAAATTATCAATGTAAATAAAACGACTTTTATCTTATTGTTTCATTCACTTCACCTTCTTCACCTGAAGGCACCCTTATGAATGGGGAATACAGCTGCGAGATTCTGCATCCTGATTGGCTGGTTCCCTCCGCTACGTCATCAGATGTCAATTCCAGTCATCCGATCTGTCACTCGTTTACATGTGAAGGGGGGAAGTTGCGAAAAAACAAACGGTGAAGGAGGTCGAAGCTACGCTCCTCTGCGGCTCCAGCGGCTCCTGCGGCTCGGGCTTCTCTTTAGCGTTGGTCTGTAGCTCACCCGGCTCCCCGAAAACCGTCCTGCTCATCTGGAAACCAAGCCAAGCAGGTAACGCCAGAGCTCTCGCCGCGGCCAAGGCTAACCTAGTTAGCGGCAGGTCGTCGCTTGAATTTCGGCCCGTCATCATCATTTTTAACGCGTCTCAGCAGCTCAGATCGCTGTGAAACACCTCGGAGTCGGTAATATAACTGCAGTTTGCGAAGAGACGTCGTTAGTTATACCGAAAGTGAAGTCAGCTTCCCATTCGCAGGGCTTCGGGTTCGAATCTTCCCGTTCCACCTTAAATGGCGCAGCGGTTACGTTCTGGCGCCCGAGGCTCAGAGTGTAACTGGTGCTCGATTTAAGGTGGAACGGGAAGATCCGAACCAGAAGCTTAGCGAATGGGAAACCAACTTGGCCAACTTGGTGTAATTCTGTATTCATTGGCTTTAGTTAGTTGGACCACTTCTTCGCGTTATAAAATGGTTATAAATATTTGTAATTAAGGTTGAATTACAACCCTAATAAAGCTGCTATTACCGTGTGGAACGCTACACTGCTAACCGGCTAGCTTGCCACAAGCCTCTGTGTTTACAGTGATTACGGTGCTGTAGTGGGCCAGTTGAGGTTGGCATGTATAAGAGGAGATATTTAGCTCGCTTACAAGGTAAATAAGCCGTCTTAAGACCATTTTCAAGCTACATAAAATCACCGTGATCGTGGCGCACTGCCTCGCTGCTTCCCTGTGGGTGCTGTTAGCCAAGCTAGCTAAGTCAGCTCGTCGTATCCGTCTCTTCACAGCTGCTCTGAGGTGTTCTGCTGACCCAGAAGCGGTCATTGCAGAACTAGTTGAGAAAAATCTCCTGTTTTATCGCATAACAGCGCTTATAAAGCGGTCCAAAACGTACTCATTACATATGCTGGAGTAAAGGGGAATTCCACCCGTTTTTCAGAATTTGTAAACAAAGTCGTTCAGAGTGGTTTGAGGTGAAACGCTCCTTTAGAGACACCAGCACAGTCAGAACTGGTCACAGCGGGGGTGGTCAGAACCAGACGTCTGAAGAGCTTAATGCCTCTGAAAGCCACTCACCGGCCACTTTATTAGGTACCTTGCTAGTAAAAGGCTGGACCCCCTTTTGCCTTCAGAACTGTCTTAATTCTTCGTGTCAGACTTTCTACAAGGTGTTGGAAACGTTCCTCAGAGATTCTGGTTGGTTATTTGAGTTCCTGTTGCCTTTCTATCATCTGGAACCAGTCTGCCCATTCTCCTCTGACCTCTCACATCAACAAGGCATTTTCGTCCACACAACTGACCGCTCACTGGATGTTTCCTCTTTTTCGGACCGTTCTCTGTAAACCCTAGAGATGGTTGTGTGTGAAAATCCCAGTAGATCAGCAGTTTCTGAAATACTCAGACCAGCCCGTCTGGTACCGACAACCACGCCCCGTTCAAAGTCCCTTAAATCCCCTTTCTTCCCCGTTCTGATGCTCGGTCTGCACTTCAGCAAGTCGTCTTGACCACCTCTACATGCCTAAATGCAGTGAGCTGCGGCCGTGTGATTGGCTGATTAGCTATTTGTGTTAACGAGCAACTGAACAGGTGTACCTAATAAAGTGGCTGGTTACGGATGTGCAGACATACTCACGTTTTAAAAGGTAAGGGTTTGGTTTCAAAAGCCATTCATGGTGGAGTTGCACATGTAGGGCATTATAGTCCCAGAAATGTGCAACCATTCTTACACTCATCACAGACAAAGTCAGACGACGCGTGTGGGTGCGCTGGGGGTTTTGGATGGGAAATAAAGTGGCTACATTGGTGTTGAAGACATGGTGACCCCTGGTTCCCATCACCACCACTGTAAAGATGTCTGTCTCTATAGTGGAACATTTCACATCTCAAATCACTGAATTATGAAAAATAAAAAAATAAAATTTAAATAAAAATCAAATCAATGGGGTTCCCCTTTAAGTCCACCTGAGTTGGTCAGTGAATGGGGGCAGGTGTTGATGTAATGACAACATTGTGTAATGTAAATGTACCTAAAGTGTATTACATTACATAATGCTGCTGTTACATGGGTTGGTTGGACAGCTATTTGTGGACACAACACTGATGTCACGAGGTGTGCTGGGTCAGATAAACGTAATAGCGGATGGATCATGGACATGAAATGAAACTGCAGGTATATCATGTTGGCCTGATGCTGCAGACAGAAAGCATCTGCAGTGAACGGTCAGATGAGAAGAGTCTGCAGCAGCACTGCTTAGTTCAGGGGGCAAAGTGTTTAGTATTCTTACAAGAGGCTTGAGTGTTTGCAGGTACATCTTGTGTAAAGACAAACAGCAGTTTTGATAGATTGTGATTTATTCGCTATATTTCCAAAAGTATTCAGTCGTCTGGCTTCACACGCATATGAACTTGAGTGACACCCCATTCTTAATCCATAGGGTTTAATATGATGTCGGCCCACCCTTTGCAGCTAACAGCTTCAGCTCTTCTGGGAAGGCTTTCCACAAGGGTTAGGAGTGTTTATGGGAATTTCTGACCGTTCTTCCAGAAGAGCATTTGTGAGGTCAGACACTGATGTTGGACGAGAAGGCCTGGCTCACAGTCTCCGCTCTAATTCATCCCAAAGGTGTTCTATGGGGTTGAGGTCAGGACTCTGTGCAGGCCAGTCAAGTTCTTCCACACCAAACTGGCTCATCCACGTCTTTATGGACCTGCTTTGTGCACTGGTGCGCAGTCATGTTGGAGCAGGAAGGGGCCGTCCCCAAACTGTTCCCACAAAGTTGGGAGCGTGAAATTGTCCAAAATCTCTTGGTGCTGAAGCTTTAAGAGTTCCTTTCACTGGAACTAAGGGGCCGAGCCCAACTCCTGAAAAACAACCCCACACCATGATCCCCCCTCCACCAAACTTTACACTCGGCACAATGCAGTCAGACAAGTACCGTCTCCTGGCAACCGCCAAACCCAGACTCGTCCATCAGATTTCCAGACTGAGAAGCGTGATTGGTCACTCCAGAGAACACGTCTCCACTGCTCTAGAGTCCAGTGGCGGCGCTTTACTCCACTGCATTCCACGCTTTGCATTGCGCTTGGTGATGTAAGGCTTGGATGCAGCTGCTCGGCCATGGAAACCCATTCCATGAAGCTCTCTACGCTGTTCTTGAGCTGATCTGAAGGCCACATGAAGTTTGGAGGTCTGTAGTGATTGACTCTGCAGAAAGTCGGTGACCTCTGCGCACTATGCCCCTCAGCATCCGCTGACCGCTCTGTCATTTTACGTGGCCGACCACTTCGTGACTGAGCTGCTGTCGTTCCCAATCGCTTCCACTTTGTTATAATCCCACTGACAGTGGACTGTGGAATATTTAGTAGTGAGGAAATTTCACGACTGGACTGTAGAAGCAGTCTGCAGGCCTAGGGGCTCGGCTTTACACACCTGTGGCCATGGAAGTGACTGGAACGCCTGAATTCAATGATTTGGATGGGTGACTGAGAACTTTTGGCAGCATAGTGTACTTTATTGATCCTGAAGTTAAATGTCACTGTTAGTTTCACTTACCCAGTATGATTAAATGTTTAATACGTATAGCCAAGCAGTCTGCTTGTGTCACCAACCTTTACTGTTTATTCAGATATATAATAATGATTGACACATCAAAGCCATTCAGAATGTTTTACTGTGAAATGCTCTGTTCAAGAGAAGCTCGGGGGTCAAGTCTGTACACAGTAGTGGTGATGGGAACCAAACGTCTGAAGAGTTTTATCTCTGTCTGAAAGCTATCGCACAGAAAGTTGTTACAATAACTAATTCATAAGACATGTTTAAGTCAGTTGGTGGTTTTGGATAGTAAATAAAATCCCCATATTGGTGTTGTAGACATTGTGACGCCTGGTTCCCATCACCACCACTGTAAAGAGTCAGCAAGTTTCTGTACAGTGAACTTTGACATCAGAATGATCTTAACAGAAGTATGCAGAAGTGTTGATGGAGGAAAAGTTGTTAGAGTACCAAAATGCTGTCATTGCAGTTATTTGCGATGTGCCATTCAGTGCACTAAGACGCATCATGTGATTAAAGATCAGCCTTTAACATTGACCAAAGTAACACTTGTGTAATTAAATTAATCTCAACTCCTCAAAACAATCACAGGAACACATCTGGTTGGCTAAGAGGCCAAAAGCAAACGGTAAAAAAAAAAAATAAATAATTGGTGATTGGGTAACAAATGCATTTGCAGGCCAATATTGTGATTTGCCAATAATAGACGTTGTATTTTATTTTATTAGCCCTGGTTTTGCTGATTTCACTATACTGCAATACTTTTTCTGAAGGCCTTAGAGACGCTGTTTTGATCAAGCACCTCGTTTGTCCTTCTCTGTTCAGATTCATCAGTTTGGAAGCCGCCTTCAGTCCAGAGCAGGTGACTGGCGTCTGGGTCATGGCAGGAAGAGGTGGAGCTACGAGACCCAATGGGCTGAACGCAGCCAGCAACAAAATCTGTCAGTTCAAACTCGTCCTGCTCGGAGAGTCCGCAGTGGGCAAATCCAGCCTGGTCCTCCGCTTCGTCAAAGGCCAGTTTCATGAGTTTCAGGAGAGCACGATAGGAGGTAAAACGACTCATGAACTGGGGGGTATTAAGGAAGTAGAGCTTTTGTCTACAGTCAGCTTCCCCATGGTAAATATTTCTGTGCTTCAGAGTTTTCCTGATGGCACTGGGTTTTCCAAAGCTTGCAGCTAATCTCCAGTACATAGTATTAGGTAAATCTTCCTTCTGGCAGTCTGGAAAGTCAGAGCAAAATTTAAAATGCAGACAGAGTCTTTGTAAAAAGTGACGTGCCTCGTTTAAACTTTCTCTCTCTCCCCACCCCCCCCACATAAAACCCAAGCCTTGAGATTATTAAAGTTACAAAAATGAGCATGGATTTCATCCAGGGATTTTACAGCTTACCAACGGTCAGGTCAGTCTTTGTAGGTAAACAAGACAAGACTGGAGCCTCTATGCAGTACGTACATTGGGCAGGAATCTTATGTCAGAAAGTGCTTTGGAAAAAATTCAAAGCCATTGCAGAAATTAAAATGAGGAATAAACAGACCAGCGGTGCCTTCATGTATAAAGAAAGAGGATCCAAGAGTTACTGCAGCAGCATGGTGCGCACAGTCTATAGGCTCTGCATGCAGTCATTCCACTAACGCACAACAGAAAAGGTAGTCTTACAAACAAACAAACAAACAAACAAACAAACAAACAAACAAAGAGTACAGTGCCTTTACATGCATGGCATAATGGGGAAACTCCGGGTCAAGTCAAGAGGCTTTTGTCATTCCGTCTACCAGTACACAGTGGAGTGAAATTACGTTCCTCCAGGAACATCACGGAGCGACAAGGAACACAGTACAAAGTGCGAACGTGCAGAAATCGTGTGCAAACAAAAACATTAAACTATAAACAATAAATACGATAAATTAGACATTGGAAACAGTAAACAGAGAGGACAGTGCAGCACCGACAGCGCTCACTCTGGACATGAGGTCGTGGAATAAGGTGCAGAGATACGAGTCAGACAATAATTGAAGACGTGACGTAAAACTTAGTGCTGCAAAAAAAAAAAAAAAAAAAAAAAAAAAAAAAAAGGACAGTCACTTTACTATGAATATACATCATCTAGAAGATGAATATTTAAATCCTTTATTTCCTCAAGCATGTGTTTGGTGTCCGCGTCGCTCCAGAAGTGTTCTGCTCCCATCTCTCAGAAATCTAATTAGAAGTCAAAACCATCAGATTTTTATACTCTAAGAACTGAGTATACCGATCTAAGTGATCAGATAACTGCAGAAATCCGATTACGATCGAGTGCATGTAAACGCACTCACTGTTAGTTTAGTCATTACAGACTCTGGTCTTCTGTTTCGGTTCAGCGTCCACAGAAAAACTGCTCAACGTCGCGCGCTGTGCTCCTCAGTATATGGGCCTTGGAACAAGCCGGGATGCTCCTTACAAGCGTGTTACGGTTTAGTTTGTTATTCTGAACTGCTAGGCCACAACTATTTCACGTCCAAGCTACGTTTGGCCTCACGGCTCCAGTGCGAAACTAAAGCAGCAAACGTCCGACACCAAACATGTCTTAAGAGGAAGGTTGTGTAAATCGTAGGTTTTGGCCGAACTGTTCCTTTAACCTTACTGAAATCAACACTTATCTGATCTGCCATTGTTTCTCACTTCCTCAGCTGCCTTCCTGACGCAGACAGTATGTTTGGACGACACGACAGTGAAGTTTGAAATCTGGGACACAGCTGGTCAGGAACGCTACCACAGTTTGGCTCCCATGTATTACAGAGGAGCGCAGGCTGCCATAGTCGTGTACGACATCACGAACGAAGTGAGTCTGTGCATCTCAAGTTCTGCCGGACCAGGGCTGCATGATGGACGGAATATACTGCGATTGTTTTGCTGCATAGTCCAGATATGATATGTAAAGTAATGTATTAAAAATGCATGGGTGCATCAGTAGTGGGGGCAGTCGTGGGCTGGAGGTCAGGGAACCAGCCCTGTGACCAGAAAGTCGCCGGTTCGATCCCCTCGGCCGACAGTCCATGACTGAAGTGCCCTTGAGCAAGACACCTAACCCCCAACTGCTCCCCGGGCGCTGCCCACCGCTCCGGGCAAGTGTGCTCACTGCACGGACGGGTTAAATGCAGAGGTCTAAGTCCACAGTGATTCTGAATCCTGACTCTAGTGTCACATGTTTAAACACTTGCGTGAAGTTTTTACGTTCATGTGAGTGGTGCGGTTTCAAAGACAGCACAGAAAAATCCAGAGACGCGTGTGATTGGTCAGGATGTTCGTAACACAAAGGTTCCTTTGCATATTGCAGCCTTCTGCTGTGTTGGCACTGAAAAGGCCTGTATTGTGAAAAGGAGGATTCCAGATTGAGTTCTGCATAATTCAGTGGTTGGGTTGTAAACAAAGTACTGCAGAGTGGTTTGTTGTGAAATGAAAACTCACTGATGGGAACCAGGAATCACAATGTCCACAGTTAAGATACAGCCATTTTATTTATTGTTCACAATAGTGAACCTACATGTCGTCTGACTTTTTACACGTAATGGTGACATTAAATAGTGGCAAATCTGAAATAAGTTTTATTTGGGGACCATTTTGCCTTATAACACCCTGCAGGTGACTCCACCATGAATGGGTTAAAAAAAACAAAAAAAAACATAAAATTTATATATTATATATATATATATATATATATATATATATATATACATATACACACACACACACACACACACACACACACACATATATAAAAAATACACACACACACACACACACACACACACACACACACACACACACACTAATAATAATCATTTTAATAATAATAATAATCATTTTAATAATAATAATAATCATTTTAATAATAATAATCATTTTAATAATAATAATCATTTTAATAATAATAATAATAATAAATAATTATATATATATATATATATATATATATATATATATATATATATATATATATATATATATATATATATATATATATATTTTGGCTCTGAATCTCATCTGAGAACTAAAACCCAGTGTCTCCGGCGTCAGGCGATGTACTCAGAACAATTTCATGTAAACTCTGCAAGGAGCTTTTAGAGGAGCTTCAGACATCTGGTTTCTGCCACTGAACAATTCTGACTCGATATGTTTAACAGTGGAGAATTTCATATCAAACCACTTCGTTTGTCTCGAATCACGCAGAAAAAAAAAAGTGATTAACAAACAATATATTGTGCAGCCTGTCCCTTTAACATGAACAGTCTCCATAATGGCTTACTTGCACTTTACTCTGCAAAAGAACAAGCAGTAGCTGCTGATGTGACAAGAATTTCCTTTCCATGAAAAAGTCTGCAAGCAGTTGTCCAGAGGAAGTGATCTGTTATCTTCCTTTCTTTGGCAGGAATCATTTGCACGTGCAAAGAACTGGGTTAAAGAACTTCAGAGGCAAGCCAGTCCCAATATTGTAATCGCTTTGGCTGGAAACAAGGCCGACCTTGCAAACAAGAGAGCACTGGACTTCCAGGTTTGTCTAATGCTCCGTTTTTCCGTGGCTGCTGTGTCCTTGCGTCGCACGGCTGTTGACTTGCTCTCTTTGCTTGCAGGATGCACAGTCTTACGCAGACGACAACAGTCTGCTTTTTATGGAAACATCAGCGAAGACGTCAATGAACGTGAATGAGATATTTATGGCTATTGGTAAGTGTCTTGGTACATTCGCCAGAGAAATGGGAGCACCTGCCTCGTTCAGCCAGTGCGCTTTATAATGGTAGCCAGTAGGTATTGGCATTATGGCGATATTTATCATTATCGTGATAAATGAGGTCATGGTGTGTTTTTCTGTGATAGGTCTGTGTTGTAACTGCATTTAGCCCAGCACATAATTCAGTATGTGATGCTGAATAAAAGTCAGTGTGCTGATACTACTTGATTTACCCCCCTCCCCCCAAATTGAGGCTTTAGAACTTCATAAAAATGAAATATTGCAATGCACACTTACTTTATTGGTCTCCTCATTAGCCCAGACCCTGCAAGCTTTCATTGGAAAACTTGGAAACAATTAAAATGAAAAGTTTTGCAAGGCTAAATATAGATGCATGTAAATTTGCAGTACTGTGTCAAAGCCAGAGACCATTTACTTATTTATTTATTTATTTATTTATTTATTTTCCAGTCAAAATAGCCATTAAGAGCAGGTTATTCTTTTGTGAGGAATTTCAATATATGATGATCCACTTGCATAAAGGTGGAGAAAGTCAAAGGAAAAAAAAAAAAAAAAAAAGTGTACACTTATTTCAAAATTCAGTTTGTCAAATTGAATTTTAGAAAGGCTACTACTGCAAAGATGGGAACGCGGGATTTTTTTCCAACTACAGGGACATCTCTGATGTTATTTTGAGCCAATCTGTGAAGCTGTGTTATTGGAACGTTTTGTTGACCAGTTTCTGGACCTCAGCTGCCCACGTCTGGTTTTGTGACTTCCTGTACTTTGCCCATTTTTATGTAAAACAGAGTCATTCTCTGACAAAACCAGCAGTGTGAGGAATTCATCACGCCGCTTGAAGAATGCAAGCTGGTGTCCGTTACTCGTTAGCTAGATCAGCCTCATAGCTCCTGTTTAAATCTAAAGAACACGTCTTGATATGTAGTTGATCAAAGCTGGCTTAACAAAGCCGATTCCTTTTCTTCGTTTTGTTACCCTGTGCTTTAGTTCTCAGGTGCAGTATTTGAGCTAGAACCTGCTTAGCAGGATCGCAGAGCCCATGCAGCAGTGGTGCTCAGTCCTGGTCCTGGAGCTCTACCACCTTGCAGCCCCAATCTGTAAGGGTCCAGCCAGCCCCACCTGCTGCCAGCAGAGGGCGACAGCAGCAAGGTGCCCAGCCTGCACCGCCTGTTGCTGGCAGTGAGGAGGCACAGACTAATCAGGATAACATGACACACCTGTACCGATCGGCGGTCCGTGACATTACCACTGTGCCGCACAGGTAACCTCCCGGGTGAAACCCTTCAAGGAAGAGAAAGAAAAAAAGGCGGGAACGTAGAACAAAGGAAAGCCGCGTGCTCAAACGAAGGCTGAGGTAGAACAGAGAAATAAACGATAACGAGAACAGAGGACACTGCGCCGTGATCACGACGGCGAGGCAGACTTTATGCTTCCCTTCCTGTCACACGGCTTGGATTCTTTCTCTGTTTTTCCTTTTTGTGAGTAATTTGGAGGCAGTGACCCGCGTCTCCGCTCTCTTTTCAGTTTTTGGGCAGTTTTCTTTGACCTAAGCACCGTACCGGTCACCCCTCTACAAAGGTGTGACCAGCACTGCCCTTTGCCGCAGCCTTAAGTAGAGGAGGCCACAGGTGTGTCAGGTTAGCCTGATTAGTCCGTGGCTCCTCAATGCCGTCGCCCTCTGCTGGCAACAGGCGGTGCAGGCTGGGCACCTTGCTGCTGTCGCCCTCTGCTGGCAGCAGGTGTGGCTGACTGGACCCTTACATAATCTTACACGCAGATGAAGGGTTTTGGGATGTCTGAACATTAGGGACTTTTGGGACTGATCGCATGTATGGTGTTTATGCAGCGTTCATACAAACATGAATGGTTATATTCATATGTTTATTATAATATACGCATAACGCGCACACACACACACACACACACACACACACATTAATATGTATACACACCTGAGATACCCTTGCAAACACCTTAGCAACCACCTGGGATTACTTTGCAGTGGCCTGGGCACAGACTTTCTCTTTGTGATGTAAATGTTTTTCCCTCCTCAGCAAAGAAACTACCCAAGAATGAGCCACAGTCTGCCGGAGCAACCACGGGCCGCAACCGAGGAGTGGACCTTGAGACTGCCCAGCCTGCCAAAGGGCCCTGCTGCAGCAACTAACCACCAACACACCAACGCACACCTCACTTCCCAACTAACTCTGCATCACTTCTGGACATGGGGCGCTTCCTTCCAAACCTCGCTCCTGGAACTGCTAAAGACTCTGTATAGCTACGTTTCTAATACCTTTTTTTTGTTTTTCTTTTCTTTTTTTATTTTTTAAGAAAATATATGTACTTCAGTATAATGGATGCATGTATCACTACAAAGCCTAAGTACACATTTTTAACTTGGCAGGAAAGTTAACAAGATTGAACACGAGAGCCAGAGTGCTGTGTGTGTGTGTGTGTGTGTGTGTGTGTGTGTGTGTGTGTGTGTGTGTGTGTGGTTTAGTGTTAGGAAGTGATTAAGGCTGTGGAGGCACAGGAATCTGACCCCGCTAAGGATGGGTCATATTAATGCTTGCTTTGGAGCGGCCATGGGCTGCTAGTGTTAGCCACGTGGTCCAGTGTGAGTGCCATAGTGGGGGAAGACGCAGAAATCAGCTGCCCCGTGGAGGCCTGACCAAGAATGGCTGTATCATAAACATGACGTTCACCTGTACAAATTATACAGAGAAGCTGATGCTCGTTAATTTGGGACGAGCATTTTTTTCAGTTAAAACTAGTGCAGCATCCTGAATCTCCTGCTTGTCATTCCGAATTGTGTCAATCAGAAAAAGCAGCTTACCTCTCTTAACTTGGCGCTCGGGCGCAGCACCGATTTCAGTCTAGTGTCTGCCTGAAAGGTGTTAAAGTGATGGATGTCGAACGCATTTGTTTCGCGAGGGCTCGGTCCGAACCTTTCCCCAGCTCCCGGCCCAAGTCTACCTGTCGTATCTGGTTGTGCAGTACTGGTGAAGCGATTAGGCAAGGAATCCTCATTCCTCCTTGTGCCTGCGGCCAGAAGTACAGCTTCTCCCCGCTTCTGTCCTCCCTCGCAGAAAAGGATACTGGTGCCTGGTGGCTTGGCTGCATTCATCGCTGTCGTGGAGATGCTCTATGGCTTACTTGTTGCTAATTTGACGAATAGCTCTGAGGCATCTGAGAGGAAACCGAAGCGAGGTTTGTGGTCGCTGAACCGTCTTGAGTGTTAAGAATAGTTCGGCGCATAGTCCGCCTTTGCCCTAAACTCACTGCAGTCATGTTTGTTTGCAGTGTTTGCTTCTTCAGTTTTGCGCTGAAGCCATCAGGCTCATGTAGCTAAGCTGCGGTTTGTCTCCCAAAGCAGCTCGCCAACTTTAAAATCTAGTTTGATCAAACCCTGGATTTTTTTTTTTTCCTCGTGGTGGTGGATCACTTGCCATCACGCAACATCACCATGGTGACTTCTGCTATACGCCCAACCTACAGAGTGTAAACAGCTTTTGGACCAATCGGAGCGCTGCTTCTGGTCAGTCTGAGCCGATCGTCTGGTGGAGGCGTACCTCTTGTTCTGAAGTCACTTCGGCGTGTTTAAACCATAAGATCCTTACTCCTGCAAGGTAGCCACTGGACTCATCTTCATGGTTCAGCCGACTGGCTTTAATGCCATTTGTATTGCTGACAGGGGGATTAGCCTTGGCGTGAATATCTAAACCTGGATCCAAAGGGAAAGTGTTACCGTTAGCTGTGTTCTGGCTGAAATGTGTTTGGAACCTTGACCTGCTTCATAAAACAGGCCCCTGAGTTGAGGTTTCTCAGCCACTCGGCATGGTTTAAGTTTAGCCTCTCGGCTCCAGGGAAGGACTAAAGAAGCAAAACTTCCAACAAAAGGGGGCAAATTGGGATTATTTCGCCGAACTGTTGCCTGCTGTATGGACTACTGTTAGCTCTGCTCTCACTGTGTTTTTGTCTTTGAGTTCCACATATTCTAGTACTGCTTTGTCCAGGGCAAGGAGCAGGAGAAGAGCAGGAGATGGGGAGAAGCCCCCTTTGTTCTCTCAGACATGTGAAGGGTTTGGTGGCCTTCAGTATCCTTCATGATGTCTGGGCCAGCCACGATTGTTTCACAACACATGGCTGACGCAGTATTAAGATGCAGTCTAGCCTCCGCGGCTAACAGCCGATCGAAAGCGATGAGGACCGCGCTCTTTTTATTTATTCGCTATATGAACATATTCCAGTCTTTGAGGGCTGCGCGATGGTAAAGAAGACGAGACGAAACACCCAAGATTGTCTTATGTGCTGTGGACAAAGGCCCAGATCAAATGTTATTGTTCTAAAAACCCAGTATATCTTGATTCATCTCAACTGCTACTATACCAACCGCTCATCATGACCGTCAGTATGTATGCACTCTTCTGCGTTGTACAGTTCCCTTTAAAAAAGCCTTTTTCACAAGTTGGTCAATAATGTTTGATGGTGATTTTTTCCCATGTATGTAGTGTTATTAACAAGTCAATTGAAATTTACCCAGTGGTCTGTCTTGTACTTCTTTTTAAGATGCTAAAAGTTTTTTTTTTTAATCATTATTATTATTTCTGAGATCCTGTCTAATTGCACAAGTTTGGGTTGTGTTTTTAATAAGACTTGGGACTGCTTGGTGTCTCCAGAGTGGGATCAAACTCAGATCATCCACTGTGTGCTTCTGCTAAACGGCCACAGTTGGCTGAGGATGATTTATCAGCAGAGCCAAAAAGGATTCAGTGATGAAAGCGCATTAATCACTGAGGGACTGACTTGTTGTTTTTTAATGTCCAGGTTACTATTTCCAATAAAGGGGGTGAATTGGATATGGATTCATTGTGTGGACATTTGATTCAGATCAGTTGAGAGCTGTTGTTGGAATAGAATTGCACAGAATCGGAATTCCAACCCTTACGGAAGAACGATGACCAAAATATTGTTCTTCCAACTGGCAACCAGAACTACATTCACAAGCACCCAAAAAGGTGGCTTACCAGATGTTGGAGCTTATCTGGGATGTCCTAGTAGCTTTGGCCTGAACCAGCCCAGGCTTTTTCTGGAATGTTTGAGTTCCTGTAGTGCAGTGGTCTCTAAACTTGGACCTTGAATTCAGTTTCTGGTCCTGGTTTTTTGTGGCTGTTGGCTGCAACACTAAGTAGCCTATCAGTTAGTTTATTTACCTACCAGTAATTTGAAGATTTGGGGCCTGAAACTGGTCGTCTAATGCTTCAAATTTGACGGCATGGTGCCAAATGGTCTTCTGGATCGCACCTTCCATTATCTCCTCTGATGCTTCAACATTATTCCAGCTTGGAGTAGGAGAATCTGGACTGTACTTCCCACCATCTGATCACCTGATGCTTCAACAGTTAGACCAGCATTGTACTGAACGATCTGGATTGTACCGTCCATCACCTGGTCATCTGATGTTCCAACACCTACTGATGATCTTCTGGATTGTACTGTTTACTATCTTATCGTCTGATGCTTCAACATTTATACCATCACAGTACTGTACGTTCTTTTGGACTGTGCGGCTGCTCCATGTCCAGAACCACTATTTGGGGAACAGAGATGATCGCCCCCTTTGACTTCAGCCATCGGTTTGCCCATCATATGCCCTCCACCAATTCTTGCAGTTTGTTGAGGCTGAAGTGACCACCCCAGTGAAGGATGCGTTGATGGTCTTTCAGATTGGGCGTGATGTGGTTTCTGGTCAGACACATCGCCTAGATTTTGGTATCATTTGTCCAAATAATAATTGCTGTTATTTAATGTCATAGTAAATTAAGAGCAGATTTAATGCTAAATGATATACTGTAAGTATCTTTTTAGAGTATTTTTTGTCAAGTTGTCAAAATGTGACGCATGCTGTTCAGAGGAAGCAGCTGCGTTGTTTGGTGTTTCCCAGCTTCACCACACCTGGTTTAAAGGCCGCTGTAGTGTCCCTTCTGTATCAGTAATCGTATCCACTGCCCAAACGTTTGGTGATATTTTGCCTTATTTTTGAAAAAGAACTTTCTCACTGGCACATCTCACGTAATTGAAGAAACAGCAATAGGTTTGTTAGCGTAAAGCAGCTATCTCCTAACCCTTTAGGCGTGTTACGTCATCTTCACGTCTGGCTGAAATGTAGGGCCTGATCAATAAATCCTGTAAACCTGCTGCCGTTAAGGCTCTACTGCCAATAACACACTGGTGCGCTGCAAAAAATGGTATCGCCAAGTAAAATTATCTTCAGATGTTCAATATGTATAATATTCCTCATGTTGAGATGGTTGTAATCTGCATATAATTGAGCTTGTTTCTGCCATCAAAAGCCTCTATATTAGGGCTTTGCTTTATATGCAGTTCTAGCATAAGCAAATCATAGATAGGGCTGCACTGACTGGACTAGGCCTGATTTTATATTTACACACACACACACACACACACACACACACACACACACAAAATATATATATATATATATATATATATATATATATATATATATATATATATACATACATACATTATTGTGCAAAGGTCTTAGGCACCTAAGTTAATATTTGAATAAACAAAATTTATAGAAAATTAATAATATATAATAAACAGTGATGTTCTGGATGTGACTGTGTTTGTTTACCCATCTCCAAGCCTCTCCTCCTCGAGGAAGTCCAGTATTATATGTAGTTATAAAGCAGCTCTTGGTTTGACCAATCAGTGCTCAGTAAATTGAGCTCATGATGTCATTGATGATATTAACGAGTCTCTGTGGCGGCTGTGAAGGTGTCCAGGAAAAATATGGACCAGAGAAATTCTTGTTACTGTTTATTGTTTTTCTGTTTATTTGAATTATGAATACGACTTTATTCTAATGTATATTCTGATAAACTCACTGCTGAGGGAAACTGTATATATATATATATATATATATATATATATATATATATACACTGATATAAAATTGGTTGAAAAAAATCTCATTTCAGTTGTAGAGGCTTACAAATGCAGTCAAATGAGTAAAACCAGGCATAACCCAGTATAAGTACAAGTTATTCATTTTAGTGCCCTAAAAAAACACCACATACTTAAATTTAACAGAACATTTATAAGTGTAATATCACATTTCCACCCTTTTCCTTTTATTGCAGCTTCTTATTTTCAGTAGATGTGCTTTCAGTTTTTCAAAGAACTCTGTAGGGACTGTTTCCCACACCTCCGCAGTGCAGTTCCCGTTTCCTCTGCATCTTTCAGTCTTGACGTTTTGGAAGCTTCCGATTTTTTCACTTATTTTCTTTGACTTTCTTGTTCCTCATGCAAGTGGATCCCGTCTCATCTGAAATATGTCTGAAATGAGTGGCTGTTTTGACTGGTTAGATTAAAGTCTCTGGCTTTTGCGCAGCCCTGTGTGTCATCAAACATCAATTCTGTTGGATAAATCTCACTGCAGCCCTGCGGTGACACGGTGATTCGTTTTTAATAAGACTTGGACACGAATAAATAAATAATATAGGCAACAATATAATAATTCATGACCTTTCTATTCATTTAGGACCTTAATATTTAATTTAGGGCCCTCAGTATAGTTAATTTTTCCCCAATACAGGAACTTGTGGCCTTAATGTAGTATCTTATGTTCTTAGTATGTTAATTTGTGGCCCCAATATAAAATCTTGTGGTCTCAATATATTAATTTGTGACATTTAAATAATCATCTGTGGCCTCAGTATGGTAATTTGTGGTCTCAATATAGCAAATTATATCCCAAATATAGGAATTTTGGCCTTAATATACTATCTTGTGTTCTCAATTTGTTAATTTGTGGCCTCAATATAGTAATTTGTGATTATTTTATATAATAATCCATGGGCTCAATGTAATCATTTGTGGCGTCAACATAGTAACTAATGGCCTCAAAGTAGTAATTCCTTACTCATGTATATTAATTTGTGGCCTTTATATATTAATTAATGACCATGCCTTATTAAAAAATGATCACCACGTTGATTTAGGAGCTCCGTAAAATCTAAACATCTATCCGATGCTAATCATTTTAGGCGATTATCCGCCGATTCATCCCTAATCACAAGGCATCGTCGTGTTACTGACCGGAGGTTCCGTGGAGCGTCTGTAGGACTGAAGGTGACACCTTCCCATTCCCTTCAGCTGAATACCTAATCAAGAGACAGTCACCACCTTGTTCCAGACTGACTGAGAGAGTCTTTAACTGGAGTTAATTAAAAACACTTCAGCAGAAAAACCCCAGCCAAGAATAGCAGTGGCAGAAACAAATGGCTGGCTATCATCCTTCAGCAAAACAAGCATAATTTCAGACTTCAGCAGGCCGGTTTGGAGCGCGTAGCCTATTTCCATTCTGCTCTTGAAATCCTCAAGTGCCACTTGGACCAAGTTCAGCTGTTTACTTGCCTCCCCATAGCAACAGTTGCCTTAGCGACAGTGTGAACTATGACAAAGGCCAAAGCCGGTGACCAGAGTCTGCCAAAAATCTGTCTCTGGGCACGAGCCGAACCCTTCAGATTCGAGCAAAGGTCATCCCAAGTGGGTTTATGGTCAGGGCATATAAAGGTGATATAGTTTTTGATGTGGCACCATCGCTCGTGCACGGCCAGTCATAATTGGCTTCAGTAAATCTAATTATGCTGTATTCTGGCTTGTAATTCGACATTTACAGTTTGTATATTTTTTCCCGATCAACCTTCCAGCAGGAGTAACAAACTAAAATCAGAATGAAAATTAATCAGAATAAATAAAGGGAAATGCATAAATAACTTGCTGTGCAACTGCTTGTTGTCCAGTAGATGGCAGCACTGTGCTTTCCATGAGAACCCGTTGTACTTAACAGATGGTATTAAAGAGTGAAGAATCCAACTGTGTATATCATTTCAATAAATGGGCTTTTCAGCTAACTACCCCAAAATCTCTGCCACAGTCAGAAGAGTTGTTGCCGAGGTTCTGAGGGTCCGTCAGGGCTGTGCGCGATGCTGAAGCGGCCCCAGGATGTCTGGTGCTGCGCTCTGCTTGTAATTTTTACCATCTGACAGCCGTCAAACTGAATCAGCACATTTTTGTACAAGAGGTGCAAATTACTCAGAGGTTTCGTGGGCAGCCTAATCGAAATCGATGCTCATGCAAATTGGACAGGGCCCAATTTACACGGGTCGATAAAGCATATTCCACTGCAGGAGGCCATTTCTTCACGTCATGCTAGAGGTGGATAGAACAGCCAGGCCAACTGTTTCTTAATTGAGTGAATGACTCAAGCAGAAATAAAAACACAAAAGTCACGTAAAAATACAACTTTAGTAAAACATCAGGTGCAAAAACTCCTCGAGCGCTAATTTTCAGACCTGCAGTGGAACTTTTTGGATTGTTTCTTGAGAGTATTTGGATGGTCAGATACAAAGTTCAAAACCAGCATCTAAGACTGAACTCTGGAAAAAATATATCCCTGCAGATTCCTTTTGGGAAAAGTGAGTCTGCTGAACAGAATGGAAGATAAAGGCAAAGAGTGGACACACAAAATACTGAAACATGTAGCCCATATTACACTCATTTGCAAAGGATTGGTTGCCCCTCATTAAATGACAAGCATTTGTTGATTTTCTGAGTCAAAATGAGTTAACAGGTCCTCTAGAGCAGTGGCGACGTGTTCTCTGGAGTGACCAATCACGCTTCTCCGTCTGCCAATCCGATGGACGAGTCTGGGTTTGGCGGTTGCCAGGAGACGGTACTTGTCTGAGTGTAAAGTTTGGTGGAGGGGGGATCATGGTGTGGGGGTGTTTTTCAGGAGGTGGGCTCGGCCCCTTAGTTCCAGTAAAAGGAACTCTTAAAGCTTCAGCCCCAAAAGACTTTGGACAATTTCACGCTCCCAACTTTGTGGGAACAGTTTGGGGACGGCCCCTTCCTGTTCCAACACGACTGAGCACCAGTGCACAAAGCAGGTCCATAAAGACGTGGATGAGCCAGTTTGGTGTGGAAGAACTTGACTGGCCTGCACAGAGTCCTGACCTCAACCCCATAGAACACCTTAATTAACTAGAATGGAAATTGTGATCGTCCAACATCCGTGTCAGACCTCACAAATGCTCATTTGGATGAATGGGCAGAAATTCCCACAAACTCTCTCCAAAATCTTGTAGAAGCTTCCCAGAAGAGTGGAAGCTGTTAGAGCTGCCAAGAGGGGACCAACTCCATATGAATGCCTATAGAATTAGAATGGGATGTCATAAAAGCTCCTACAGGTGTAACATGTAGATGTCCCAATACTTTTGTCCCTACAGTTCATCATATTTAAGTTCCTGTAGACCATGTAAGCTTTTTTCACCTTGAAAACCAAGAAAACATGTAGTTTGACTTTGCATATGACTTAATATTTATTTGGTGATTTGTTATTTATTAGCTGCTTTTTTATTGAAGTTGAGAAACAAATAACTTACTGTGCTTAATGACCGTGACTTACAGTGACATCTGACTGTTTGCGCAGTACTGCATATCAAACTTTTACAATATATCCTCAAGACCTTCAACTAACCCAACAAACATAGTCATTTGGTCTTTACAGCGCTGGCTACTCTTGAACCGTGACATCAAGGGCTGTCTGGTGTGTTTTTAATAAACTGCGAGGCGTATTATAATTGCAGTATTGCGTTATATCCATATCGTCGAACCCCTGATGCTAATTGTGTCTGTCTTTGTGTGTATGTTTTATTATTACCAAAAAAACAGCCCCAGACTCTGTGCCGTTATCTTCCCCTGATCTGCTGGGTCTCCAGCACGCTTCACTTGTCCCACCTGTCACCTGGAGTCCTGAGATGACGCGCTGCTGACAGGCCCATTAAGATGATAACTCTGCTGCTGCATTCATTACTGTCATTCCTGAGTCGGGATGGAGAAAACCGAGGGAGATGGAGTCACCCGTCCCGGGCAGAGGTCTGGCTAGCAGGCCGATTGGAGCGTCGCTCGATGTATCGAACGTCTTCGACGCTGCAACACGCTTCCATTTCAATACGCTGACTTTGCACGTTCAGATCTTTATTTAAATGGGTTTGTGTTTACATGAGCTTAATCATCTGATAACTGCAGAAAACTTAATTGTGCCAGTGATTTTGTTCAAGTGTTTATGTGCACTTGAGTAATCAGATGATGGGGAAACGCCAGGTCTACATGAATCAGGCAGTAATAGGATTTTTTGCGACGCGACGTGAATGAAACATAAACTCTGTGCTGCGGCTTTTTTGAAGAATATTCAGAGTCTTCATTTCGTCAAGCGTGTACATAATTCCATGATCTGACGTCCCACCTTCAAGTCGAGTCGAGCGCAGCTTAAATACAGCTGTTGCCACATGCAAGCTGTGCATTGGTAGCATCTTAAGAGTGGAAGCCTGATCAAAATACCCTACAGATCATTTAGCTTTACTAAGTGTGGTAGTTAAGTTTCTTTGGCAGTTTTAGGCCACAGGTTGAGTAGCTGAAGTTATAAGCTGTGTCATTTCACAGCACAGGAGTATTAGTTTACTTATAGCATACATGAAGCATTATTAATGTTTTGGCTGCTAATTCTAAATATTCAGTGACATTCAAGAGGGAAATGTACATAGGATGAAGCATGTCGTGGGCTGGAGGTCAGGGAACCAGCCCTGTGACCAGAAGGTCGCCGGTTCAATCCCCTCGGCTGACAGTCCATGACTGAGGTGTCCTTGAGCAAGACACCTAACCCCCAACTGCTCCCCAGGCTCTGTGGATAGGGCTGCCTACTGCTCTGGGCAAGTGTGCTCACTGCCCCCTAGTGTGTGTGTGTGTTCACTAGTGTGTATGTGGGTGTTTCACTGCACGGACGGGTTAAATGCAGAGGTCTAATTCCACAGTGTGCAAAACACAGAGACAAATGGTTCTCAATTCTATTCATGTTGGATTTTTTTTAGTTTACCACAGAGGTGATATAATATTTATGATATAATAGAATTGATTTTTCCCATTGAAAAATAACAGCTTAGACCTGGAGTTCCTAATATGGGAAAAATGCTGATTACACAATGACCATGACCACATTGGTGATAAAGAAATCCTGACTACTAGCACAGCCACAGATGTAGAGGCTAATTCGAATTCCTTTTCCTTGCCAGGTATCAGGAAAAAAAAACAAAACATTTCACACCCTCCTTCCCAAAGCAGTGGTAGTTTTACCTTCAGGATACATCATCAGAAGAGGGTTTTACACTTTTAAACTGGAAAATCTCACCCTAGAGATTACGGTGATACTGCTGTAGGCGGAAAGTAGGCACGTTTACAAAAGACACGATTGTGCTTTTAAGCCGTATGAATTGGAATGTTTTCCAGTGTACAGTCCAATTAAAATGGGATGTTTGCCAGGGTATCATTTTGGCATTGTGTGCCCATTTCTGCAACACATTTATTTCAGCTCAGCAGGTTCCAAGCCCTTTGTGGACTGAATCAGGTGTCTAATACTTTAAAGCTAATACTTTGAAAAATAATGATGTTGCTGTGGACTGGACCCAAAGTAAATCTATTAATGACTGACATCACCTCGATAAAAAATTCCAAAATATCGTCTTGCATGGAAACAGAGCAGAACCGTCTGAAGCTGTAGTTTTTACTGGACTCATGGGAGACTTCATTCAAACAAGCTGCTGTGTGCTTCCCCCACCCATAAGCTAATACTTAAGACATTTATATGGAAATATAGTTAGTGTGACCACTTTCCTGACTGTAATACATCGCCCCATTCCAGTGTACACTCACCACCTACTTTATTAGAGACCCCTACCTTGTAGGAGACTGTAGTCCATCTGTTGAAGCTTATGCTAGCCATCCTCTAGCACCAGGATCATCAAATAGTGGCCTGCTGGCCAGATCCTGCTCATTAACAGGTTCTGTCCGGCCACAGCCCATCCTCTGATACTCCAGACGAGTACCAGAAAATGAGGTCTTTTTTCACGAGACGACAGCCACTGTGTTCTTTGCGTGCTAGAGAGCTTGGCCATGCATTTGGGAATGATGGTGAAATGAAGTCTATTTTATACTGTTCAAACTCCCTTAAAAACGTTATAGTTGGGGTGGCGGGGTGGCGGGGTGGCACGGTGGGTAGCGCTGTCACCTCACAGCGAGGAGGGCCTGGGTTCGATTCCCCGACCGGGTGACCAGGGTCCTCTCTGTGTGGAGTCTGCATGTTCTCCCCATGTCTGTGTGGGTTTCCTCCCACAGTCCAAAGACATGCAGTCAGGCCAACTGGACATGTTACATTGCCTCTAGGTGTGAGTGTGTGAGTGTCTGTCTGTCTGTCTGTCTGTCTGCCCTGTGATGGACTGGCGACCTGTCCAGGGTGTATCCTGCCTTCTGCCCGATGACCGCTGGGATAGGCTCCAGCATCCCCCCGCGACCCTGACGGAGAAGTGGCTTAGAAAATGGATGGATGGATGTTATAGTTGTGTTAGTGTGAAGCTGAGTGATTTATACTCACTGTTCCTTGTGTTGCAACACTACCTCGAACAAGGACATCTGAAGCTTCTAAGAAGCATTCAAGCCACATATTGTTCTTCAACAACCCCTTTCTGTTCTGGGATCGCAGCAGTTTCATCTCTTTCAATAATGTACACAAAAAACAATTCTACTTTAGCCTGCTATATTCATTCATTTATTCACTGTTGAAGCTGGTTATCCAGTATTTTGCGCTCCATAATGATTCTCTGAGCCTTTTGATGATATTATGGACTGTAGATGATGAAATCCCTAAATTCCTGCAGTTGCACGTTGAGAAACGTTGTTCTTAAACTGTTGGACTATTTGCTCACGCAGTTGTTCACTAAGTGGTGAACCTCGCCCGTCCTCGCTTGTGAACGACTGAGCCTTTCAGGGACGCTCCCTTTATACCCAATCATGACCCTCACCTGTTTCCAATTAACCTGTTCACCTGTGGAACGTTCCCAACAGGTGTTTTTTGAGCATTCCTCAACTTTCCCAGTCTTTTGTTGCCCCTGTCCCAACTTCTTTGGAACGTGTTGCAGGCATCAAATTCAAAATGAGTGAATATTTGCAAAAAACAATAAAGTTTATACGTTTGAAGATTAAATATCTCGTCTTTGTAGCGGATTCAATTGAATATCGGTTGAAAAGGATTTGCAAATCATCGTATTCTGTTTTTATTTATGTTTTACACAACGTCCCAACTTCACTGGAACTGGGGTTGTAGTATCTCCAATCAACCTGACTGCATGTCTTTGGACTGTGGGGGGGAAACAACAGATCTAGCCTGCTACAAATATGTGTATATAATAGGTATGCGGACATCTATACATCACACTTATACAAACTTAGTTCGACATCCCATTCCATCCATCCCAGCTTTCTACAAGATTCTGGAGTGTGTCTGTGGGAATTTTGCCCATTCAGTCTCCAGTCTTTTTGAAAATGGTTCTTTATAGTACCAAAAACGTTCTGTAGTTATGATGTCAAGCTTGTTTGATGTAGCATGTGAGCAGTTCACATATAGAAACTAAGTAGCCTGTTTTGAATGTATTGTTTATTTGTGATGTCACAAAAACCAATGCTGTTCACATAGATGTACATACATGTATGTGCAGTAATTTAGCTCCACCCACTTACACTGACAATAACGTGGCACTAGCAGGACAGACATACAGACACATACTTTTGGCTACGTAGTGGCTGTATGTATATATGTGTATAGATGTATACATATATACATTCCCCAAGCACTTCATTCCAAACACCTTTATTAGAACCTATTTATTGACCATTTTATCTGTTCCCATTCGTAGTTATCAGGAGCACTTTGTACTTCTACAATTACTGACTGAAGTTCATCTGTTTCTCTGCGTATTTTGTTAGCCCCCTTTCGTCCTGTTCTTCTGTGGTCAGGACCCCCTCAGGAGCACTGTACATACATACGGTTCACTCATGTGAATTCCCACCACAAAGAACCTACAGCATTAGGAGAATTCCTCCAAATTCAGGGTCAAGAATCAATCAATTTTGCGTTTTGAGTGGGATGCTCTAGATTTGAAGTGACAGTTAAATCCAATTAAATCTTAATTTAAATGAATCCAACTCAGTCTTTACTGCATAGCTTTCACACGAGGCATTCTCAGAAACCAGCTTTATAGACTCCCTTAATGAGCAAGACCGAGGCCAAAATTGTTGTAGGCCAAAAATGATTGTAATTTACATGGACCACGATCAGTCATCAGCGCTAACTGACCCACTCACAGCGGTTCCAAACTGCAGAGCACTTGAATTGAGAAGTACTTTGGAGAAAAATCAAACTGATACCATTTTCCTCTCACAGTGTTTGCTGCCTTAGTTATGCACTGGAGCTACGATGCTACCCTGCTAGAAAAAAAGAGCATAGCACTAGCAAAACCAGCATGACCATGCTGGCTGACCAGCCCACTCACCCAAGCACAAGACCAACATAGACGAGCTTAGACCAACTTGGACTTTATGCTCTGTGCAGTTTTTTTCAGTAGGGTAGTGTAGCTAAAAAGAAGTGAAGCTTCTGACCACCAGTTAGCTTTAAGTTAAGTGATACTTTTCTAATCCCACAAACGGGGAAATTCTGCCTCCGCATTTAACCCACCTGTGAAGTGAAACACCACATACACACTAGTGAATACACACACACACACACTAGGGGGCAGTGAGCACACTTGCCCGGAGCGGTGGGCAGCCCTATCCATGGCGCCCGGGGAGCAGTTGGGGGTTAGGTGTCTTGCTCAAGGACACCTCAGTCTTGGACTGTCGGCACTGGGGATTGAACCAGCAACCTTCCGGTTCCAGGGCCAGTTCCCTGACCTCCAGCCCACGACTCCCCCTTTGTCCGGTGTCTTGGCGTTGCATGACATACCTTTTAAAAGGACCAATGCATGGACAAAATATAGGGCTGCAAGATAGATGTTAATGCTCTTTTTGGCTATGCACCATACATTTACGCAAATATGTGGTGAAATAAGGGTTTTATTGCTGAATTATTGTTTTAATTTTAAAATTTTCCAGGTGTTTAATACGCAACTCGATTTTGCCAACACATAACATGACCATTCAGCATCTACCTTCATGCTCTGGATACATTTATAGGCGTTTTTCAGTGCAAAGCATATTACTGGAAGCTATTATTAAAGCCCTTCATCAGGCCCATATGTTGTGCAAGTTCTAATATTTCATTTCAGTGCCAGTTTTTAAAGTTGCCTATTAAGAGTTTGGCTTGTGGGCTTGATCAATCTGTTGGAACAAGCCAGTAAAATTTGGGATCTGTAGGTTTAACCCAGTCCTGTCCTGCTGCTCGTTTCACTACCGGTTTGAACTTGCCCTCATTCACTTGTTGCATTACTTTTAGTGGTTCAAGTGAAGTTTATTAGATGAGTCCTTGGCCCTCGGAGGGGCGAGTGACCGAGTGAGCACAAACGTCGACTTTGGCAGCAGAACTTGCCCAGAAATCAGAATCATCTGATCTGATGTGTTTCCCTTTGTAAACCTCAAAAATGGTGGGCAGAGCTGTTCCACAAAGGCACTTTTTAAATGCTCAATACTCCAAAAACTTGCAATCTTCAGAGATTTAGGTAGCAAATTATTCCATCTGTTCCGCTGATTCTGCTGATACAGCGTCAGTAGTGAACAGGCTAAAGGCTACATGGCCTGCAACAACAACAAGAAAAGCAATATAACATGGTTTAGACCAAAGCTTATATCCACATGACGCAGTTATTCACAAAATGTGTGTTATTTCTATTCAGACTCCTTAAAAAGTGCATGGCTAGCCGGGCTGGATAACCAGCTTTTACTGAGGCTGCGCACACTTTATAACGGAGAACAGCTTTTAGGAAGTCTGAACATGAAGTAAAATACTCCTTGGGCATGATTTCTTCGTCCGCTTCGAGCTTTAATCCAAAACCGCGTTGGACTGACTTTCTTTCTGTTGTTGCTAGCTAGCCTGTAGCTTGTTTGCTAACTAAATAATTACCTCACTGAGGCTAAAGCAACCATGGAAACTCTCTAATACAGTTTAAGAACATAAACTACATCCGTCTCGGCGAGCAGCTGCTTTTTGTTGTTGCTAGTCGATAGCCTTTTAGCTTGTTTGCTAACTAGATAATCGGCTAACATAGCCCTGCAACCACAAACGGGTGTTTTTAGTCATCACTTCGCTAAAACCGAGCTCGTACTGCGGTGGGAGGTACCGTGGATCATGTTATCTGAGCTAAGTTAGCTAGACGAGAGAACCTGGGTGGCACAAGCTTAGTTAGGAGACTCCAGCTCCAGACACCAGAGAACAGGTTTAGTTTCTGTGCCCATAATATCAACAGCTGGACTTCCTCAGATCTGAGTCATTGTTATATAAATTTGTGTCAGTAAAGCTTTTGTTGGTCAGAATCGAATCTGACATGCCAGCATGCCAGCTGAACTGATGCTAACAGCTTGTCTCTCCTGGTTTTCGGCTCTGTTTAACATTTAGAAATTGGTGTTCTGAGTCACGGGTGGAGCCAATCCCAGCGGTCATTGGGCGGAAGGCAGGATACACCCTGGACAGGCCGTCAGTCCATCGCAGGGCAGACAGATAGACGCATTCACTCACACCGAGGGGCAGTGTAGCATGTCCAGTTGGCCTGACTGCATGTCTTTGGACTGTGGGAGGAAACCGGAGAACCCGGAGGAACCCCACGCAGACACGGGGAGAACATGCAGACTGCACACAGAGAGGACCCCGGTCGCCCGGCCGGGGAATCGAACCCAGGCCCTCCTCGCTGTGAGGCGACAGCGCCACCCACCACAAGTCATCATTTCATTTACTTGTCGTCCGTGTGAGTGAACTGAACTTATTAAAGTGCTTTTGAGTTTTAAATTTCGCGAGACGATGTCGTGGCACAATATCGACATAAACGCTGACCATCGTGACATCACCCCACCGAATGGTTCTGTGGCCCCAGTACAGTTAGCTAACCATGCTGGAGAAACTGTGCTGAGGCCGGTTTTAAGCGCTCTGTGTTGGATGGTGTCAGTATGGAAAAGCCACTGGAACATTTATCCTCCATGCTCAGAACCGCCTGCAGCGGAAAAGAGGCGATAGATAACAGAACACCCAGCTTGTACGGATTGCTATGAGCACAAATTTCAACAGGTGTAAAACAGTATGTGTTCAGCACAGAAGGGCCAGACCAGAACTGGCTCAGATGAACCCTCAGCCAGGCCTGCCTCTGTGGGTAATTGATATGGGAGGTCTGCTAATGGCAAAAGCTCCCTTGATTTAAACTGCTGTGTAGTTTGGTGACTGCATGCTACATTACCTCCAAGTCAACCTGAAATGAAATCTTTTCATGCAGATATTTAATTACCTTCTGCTGAGCATGCAGTCAATTCCTGTCAGACGTAAACGGCCCCTCCGAGTCGACGGCATAGATCAACTCTATTTTTCTTTCTTAAAAGTAAACTTCGGTGCATGTATTAGGCCTCATAATCGTCTCTGGGCATGTCAGGTGTGCCGCTTTAATGGATAACGACAGTCATTAAGAGCGGGCCGATATTTCAAATCCTGATTAAAATCTTAGACCCCTGATGAAAACTCTGTCAACATGATCCATGGAATTCCTCTGCTGTGCTGCGGGGGATTCGCATGATGCATGGTGAGGGTATCTCTGCTGCGAGACACTCGGTACAGTACAGAATCTGCCGGAATAAAGAGATCTAACTCCTCCTGGACTGGAATGCTAATTGCTACATTTGTCTTGATCAGGAATCAAAGCAGCACTCCGGCAAGTGAAGCGTTTGAATTTGCCCATCCGTCTCTGGGGGATTTGGGCGGCCCTCTAGATCCATTAGTTTTCTTCACATCCTCCCTGAGGCACTTGAGGAGAAGGGCAGAGTTTCAAGTGGTGCGAATGTGCGGCGTACGGGGAGGAAGAAGGAGAAAAATGTGTACCTGGAACACACTTTGAGAGACAGTGATCCGAAATAGTCACTGAGTGGAAACCCATCAAGCCTCAGACGCCGTGTGATATTCACTATTTCTCATTCGGAGCTCGTTGACACAAGTGGAGAAATTCTGATTCCGAACTTCCATACGACAGCCTACGATATCTGTAATGTGACATTTGTGTTTAAAGGGAAATTCCACCAAATTTCAGGTAAACAGTCTTTCAAATGGTTTGATGTGAAATGGTTCATTGTGGAGAAACTTATTGGCTTACTGAGATTTCTTTACAGTGGTTGTGATGGGAACCACAGGCCATGATGTCTACAGCACAAATATAATCATTTTATTTACAATCCAAATTGAACAGTAAATTGATATGTTTTATAAATAATGGTGTTAATGGTAAAATGAAACAAATAAATCTGAAAAGTCGTCTTTGAGGACTATATCGACAGCACCCTGCATGTACCTCCCTATAATAAATACAAAAAAAAAAGGAAATACATTTTCATTCATCATCTTAAACCAATGAGTCTGTTTACATGCACTTAATAATTCGATAACTGCAGAAAATCTGAACGTCAGTAATATGATCGATGCATTTACATGCATTACTTGAGTCATCAGATAAGAGGGAAACTCCAGGTCTACACGAATCAAGCAATAACCAGATTTCGGATAAACTCAGAAGAAGACGTGACATGAAAGTAAAGCTCAAACTTCATGACGCAGCTTTTTTCTAAAAACATTGTGCCACTTTACCTGAAAATATGAACATACTTCATCTAGAAGATAAAGAATATGTAAATCTTTTATTTCGGCAAGCATGTAGACGCTTTCAGCATCTCTCGGTGATGCTGCTCGCTTATTTCTGGTACCACAGTCTGTTCTTGCACATGCTCAGACTGAGAAATCTGAAAGAAATCAGAGTAAGAGTTCACAGCACTGAAAAATCTGAAAGAAATCAGAGTAAGAGTTCACAGCGCTGAGAAATCTGAAAGAAATCAGAGTAAGAGTTCACAGCGCTGAGAAATCTGAAAGAAATCAGAGTAAGAGTTCACAGCGCTGAGAAATCTGAAAGAAATCAGAGTAAGAGCTCACAGCAGTGAGAAATCTGAAAGAAATCAGAGTAAGAGCTCACAGCGCTGAGAAATCTGAAAGAAATCAGAGTAAGAGCTCACAGCACTGAGAAATCAGAAAGAAATCAGAGTAAGAGTTCACAGCACTGAGAAATCTGAAAGAAATCAGAGTAAGAGTTCACAGCGCTGAGAAATCTGAAAGAAATCAGAGTAAGAGCTCACAGCGCCGAGAAATCTGAAAGAAATCAGAGTAAGAGCTCACAGCGCCGAGAAATCTGAAAGAAATCAGAGTAAGAGCTCACAGCGCCGAGAAATCTGAAAGAAATCAGAGTAAGAGCTCACAGCGCCGAGAAATCTGAAAGAAATCAGAGTAAGAGCTCACAGCACTGAGAAATCTGAAAGAAATCAGAGTAAGAGCTCACAGCGCTGAGAAATCTGAAAGAAATCAGAGTAAGAGTTCACAGCACTGAGAAATCTGAAAGAAATCAGAGTAAGAGCTCACAGCACTGAGTAATCTGAAAGAAATCAGAGTAAGAGTTCACAGCACTGAGAAATCAGAAAGAAATCAGAGTAAGAGCTCACAGCACTGAGAAATCAGAAAGAAATCAGAGTAAGAGCTCACAGCACTGAGAAATCAGAAAGAAATCAGAGTAAGAGCTCACAGCGCTGAGAAATCTGAAAGAAATCAGAGTAAGAGCTCACAGCACTGAGAAATCTGAAAGAAATCAGAGTAAGAGCTCACAGCGCTGAGAAATCTGAAAGAAATCAGAGTAAGAGCTCACAGCGCTGAGAAATCTGAAAGAAATCAGAGTAAGAGTTCACAGCACTGAGAAATCTGAAAGAAATCAGAGTAAGAGTTCACAGCACTGAGAAATCAGAAAGAAATCAGAGTAAGAGCTCACAGCACTGAGAAATCAGAAAGAAATCAGAGTAAGAGCTCACAGCACTGAGAAATCAGAAAGAAATCAGAGTAAGAGTTCAAAGCGCTGAGAAATCTGAAAGAAATCAGAGTAAGAGCTCACAGCGCTGAGAAATCTGAAAGAAATCAGAGTAAGAGCTCACAGCGCTGAGAAATCTGAAAGAAATCAGAGTAAGAGCTCACAGCGCTGAGAAATCTGAAAGAAATCAGAGTAAGAGTTCACAGCGCTGAGAAATCTGAAAGAAATCAGAGTAAGAGCTCACAGCACTGAGAAATCTGAAAGAAATCAGAGTAAGAGCTCACAGCACTGAGAAATCTGAAAGAAATCAGAGTAAGAGTTCACAGCGCTGAGAAATCTGAAAGAAATCAGAGTAAGAGCTCAGAGCACTGAGAAATCTGAAAGAAATCAGAGTAAGAGCTCAGAGCACTGAGAAATCTGAAAGAAATCAGAGTAAGAGCTCACAGCGCTGAGAAATCTGAAAGAAATCAGAGTAAGAGTTCACAGCGCTGAGAAATCTGAAAGAAATCAGAGTAAGAGTTCACAGCACTGAGAAATCTGAAAGAAATCAGAGTAAGAGTTCACAGCGCTGAGAAATCTGAAAGAAATCAGAGTAAGAGCTCACAGCTCTGAGAAATCTGAAAGAAATCAGAGTAAGAGCTCACAGCTCTGAGAAATCTGAAAGAAATCAGAGTAAGAGCTCAGAGCACTGAGAAATCTGAAAGAAATCAGAGTAAGAGCTCAGAGCACTGAGAAATCTGAAAGAAATCAGAGTAAGAGCTCAGAGCACTGAGAAATCTGAAAGAAATCAGAGTAAGAGCTCACAGCACTGAGAAATCTGAAAGAAATCAGAGTAAGAGCTCACAGCACTGAGAAATCTGAAAGAAATCAGAGTAAGAGTTCACAGCGCTGAGAAATCTGAAAGAAATCAGAGTAAGAGTTCACAGCTCTGAGAAATCTGAAAGAAATCAGAGTAAGAGTTCACAGCACTGAGAAATCTGAAAGAAATCAGAGTAAGAGTTCACAGCACTGAGAAATCTGAAAGAAATCAGAGTAAGAGTTCACAGCGCTGAGAAATCTGAAAGAAATCAGAGTAAGAGTTCACAGCTCTGAGAAATCTGAAAGAAATCAGAGTAAGAGCTCACAGCGCTGAGAAATCTGAAAGAAATCAGAGTAAGAGCTCACAGCGCTGAGAAATCTGAAAGAAATCAGAGTAAGAGCTCACAGCGCTGAGAAATCTGAAAGAAATCAGAGTAAGAGTTCACAGCGCTGAGAAAACTGAAAGAAATCAGAGTAAGAGCTCACAGCGCTGAGAAATCAGAAAGAAATCAGAGTAAGAGTTCACAGCGCTGAGAAATCTGAAAGAAATCAGAGTAAGAGCTCACAGCACTGAGAAATCTGAAAGAAATCAGAGTAAGAGCTCACACTGAGAAATCTGAAAGAAATCAGAGTAAGAGCTCACAGCGCTGAGAAATCAGAAAGAAATCAGAGTAAGAGTTCACAGCACTGAGAAATCTGAAAGAAATCAGAGTAAGAGCTCACAGCGCTGAGAAATCTGAAAGAAATCAGAGTAAGAGTTCACAGCGCTTGATCAGATTTCTAAATCAGATTTCCCGACCTTACTCTGATCTAAGTCATCAGAGTGTGCTGTTTACGTGATCATTTGCATAATCATATACCAGATTATTGAGTGCATGTAAACACACTGAATGTCTATCGCGCGTCAGGTGGTGCATTGATAATCTTTCTCTGTAATCATTTTCTGTGAGGGAACGTTCAGAGGCATTAAAATCTTCAGACGTCTGGTTCCATTCACCACCACTGTAAACAATCCTGACTTTGACTTTGTTTCTCTAGAATGGAGCATTTTGCACTGAACTAATCTGAATGACTTTGTTTCCATCTCAACCATTTAATTATGCAGATTTTTTTTCTGTCTATCATGGAGAGATATTTTATTAATTGATTGTTGAAAGAAGTTTTTGTGATCTTCATTTGGTGTACAGAAAAAAAAACGTGCCACGTTACCATTAAAACAAGTGGAAAGTCGGGGAACAAACGTCCCAGCATAGAATGAACATACGATTCATTACGTGTAATCAATTCAAGCATAATTACATTTGAAAGGTCAAATGACTGTAATAGCTCTAAACGTTTCAGGGTTAAAAGTACGTAGGGCTCAGTGCTGTTCAATAGCCCCAATAAGCAAGCATGACAGTATAAACACCTTTACCTGCATTTTTCTTATTGTTTCCCTGAAGTCAAAACAGCTCTAGTTCATTTTCACACGACCTTTTTCCAACTTCTCTCGTTTCTGACCTCACTTCTGATTGGCTGCCGTGTATTGTGCCTGTGAAGTGAAGGTTTACACACTACATCAAACTACTTTATTGGACAAAATGTGAAAACGTTTGATCCTGTAAGGCCTCAGTGCTTTTATGAAATGAGGCATAGATCAAGTCAAATAGTTATATCTTCTTGTAACCACATACAAAGCAGTTTGGCAACTTCATCTCAATGCAGTTGCTTTAAACTACATCCACCCAAGCTATAGATAGATATAGATAAATATAGATAGCTATAGATAAATAGCTCTTTAATTAAAATTCAGTAAGGTCCAGTCTAAGACAATGTCCTCAAGTGAAGGTCCAGAACATCATAACGTCCAACTTGCATTATGACTCTACTGATTACTGAAGTAGCCGAGTAGGAATATCAACGTCTTATACAGTCAAATAGCTGAATATAAGATCAAATAAAGTCCAGTTCGGTCAGATTTCAACAACATTTACTGAACATCAGATCAAATAAAGTCCAGTTCGGTCAGATTTCAACAACATTTACTGAACATCAGATCAAATAAAGTCCAGTTTGGTCAGATTTCAACAACATTTACTGATCATCAGATCAAATAAAGTCCAGTTCGGGCAGATTTCACCAAAATGTACTGAACATCAGATCAAATAAAGTCCAGTTCGGTCAGATTTCACCAACATTTACTGAACATCAGATCAAATAAAGTCCAGTTCGGTCAGATTTCACCAACATTTACTGAACATCAGATCAAATAAAGTCCAGTTCGGTCAGATTTCACCAACATTTACTGAACATCAGATCAAATAAAGTCCAGTTCGGTCAGATTTCACCAAGATTTACTGAACATCAGATCAAATAAAGTCCAGTTCGGTCAGATTTCAACAACATTTACTGAACATCAGATCAAATAAAGTCCAGTTCGGTCAGATTTCAACAACATTTACTGAACATCAGATCAAATAAAGTCCAGTTCGGTCAGATTTCAACAACATTTACTGAACATCAGATCAAATAAAGTCCAGTTCGGTCAGATTTCACCAACATTTACTGAACATCAGATCAAATAAAGTCCAGTTCGGTCAGATTTCACCAACATTTACTGAACATCAGATCATATAAAGTCCAGTTCGGTCAGATTTCAACAACATTTACTGAACATCAGATCAAATAAAGTGCAGTTCGGTCAGATTTCAACAACATTTACTGAATATCAGATCAAATAAAGTCCAGTTCGGTCAGATTTCACCAACATTTACTGAACATCAGATCAAATAAAGTCCAGTTCGGTCAGATTTCTCTTTTTAGATCACGTCATGTGGAATAATTTCCCTCTGACTCACTTTCTTCTCTGACTGCTGTTTCTCTCCTCGTCCCTCCCCTGTGTGGCGTCACTCACTCGAGTCTCAGAGCTCATCGTAATGCACATATCTGATTGGCTGAGTAGCGTCACGTGTGACACATGCGATTGGTCGGTGAGCTTCCCAGGCCGCTAAACCGCTACTGTAAAGTCTAGAAAAGTTAGGAGCACCGGGTAAAAATGACATAATTCTCCTTAGTTTATCGGTTGTAGGTTCAGGTCCGCATAGGACAGAGTCTGGGTCCGGACTCAGACAGCAGCCCGCCTATTTGTGACCTCTGCTGTAGAGCATGTATGCTGCTTTTATTGCACAATACTGGACAGCCAGTCAGGACAGAACTAATTTACATATGCGTCTAAAAGGCACAATAGGCAAAACAGCCCATTTAAGGGATAAAGCTGGAAAGTTGTCATGTAAAAATGAGTTAAGATGGTTTCGTAGCATAAATCTATGCAAATGTCATACGTGGCCCTCAGGGGACGAAGAAACACCAGGAAAAATATAGAATATGGACCCTTTTGAAGAAACAGCTCCTGCTTACATGCTAATGTTACAGTGGATGGAAGCTGGCAGCACTGATTAGCATAATTCATCTGAATTATATAATCTGCGGCTGTTCACTTTCATACAGCATTAGCAACATTAGCATTGACGACTGAACCAGTGCTTCAAAGTGAGTTTTCAAAAGCCTGAGGTTAGAGCGCCGCACTGCCTCGCCGCTTCCTCCGCTGGCTCCAGCGACGGGAGTCTGCGTGTATACGTGTGCGTGCGCCGACAGCTTTCTGGAACAGCAGGTCGAGACGAGCGCGTCCCACGTGCAGTCGCTGGCCACCATTAGTGCAGAAATAAAGTGCTGGAAGCGGGACGGCGCTAGCAGGACCGTTCAGCAGCTCCTGATATCTGCGAGCCAGACTAGGCTCTGTTGGGTTTGGACAGCGCCGGAGCAGGGAGTGTGTTCTAGTGGGGATTTTTCCCGTCTCTTTCAGGCACAGATAAGTCATAGTGGGAGCGAGTTCATGTATAGCTCCGCAGAGGGAACAGCTGAGTTTGTCCAGCGCCTGGAGACCTGGAGCAGTGCTTAGAGGACACACGGAGCTGGGCCGTGTTTTGAACCGAAGCTGTCGGGGTGACGGAGGCCGCAGTTCGTGATTTGGCCTGTTTATCGTTCTGGCGGGACCTATCAGCGCAGGGTGAAAAGAGTTCGAATAGATTTATTAATTGTTCCTGACTGATGTTTCACTAGCAACATTTCAAGCACCAGAATAAATAGAAACGTTTCCAACAATGAACCGAGATGGATGGGGCTATTTTCTAGCAATCCATCAGCAGTCGTGGAAATAATCAAAACAACCATGTACGGTGTGAGTGCGAGTGAATGAGGGAAAGCAATAACTTTGGCAAAAACAAGTTAGACAAAAGTAAAGTAAGACTTTATTCGTAATTGTTCATCGTTTTTTTCACATTGCTAGATAGACAAGCTTCGCCAACCCCGTGACTGGTGTAGACTTTTGCAGGGGTAGCTTTAGGGGGAACGGAGGACGTACGCATACCCACAGGCACACACACTGACACAGTGATGTTTTGGACTCAGTTCACATGTGTACATCGTTTCCACATGAATTAAATATATGACATCAGCACCGCTCTGTCTGTCATTTAGCTAACATTTGGCATCAACTGTGCTGATGCAATATACATTTCATTCTGTGGGGAACCCTCAGGGCCGTCAGAGCAGGTCAGTTCATCCCTGTTTAATGGGACTGGAACGCTTGTTGTATTTAAATTCTGCAGTTTCGCTACTGAAGTTTTACTCCTATTTCAAACAAAAGACTTCAAATGTTGAAATAGCTAAAGAAAAAAATGGTCCAATCAGGATTGTATCTATCAGTCACGCTTTGCAGGCAAAATCAGATTAATTTCAACGTCTAAGAAGCAAAACTGCTCATTGGATCAAATAAATATTGCGTGTGAAATATGTATCAAGATCAACTTTGGTGAACTTTGACAAAGTCAGCACTTTGGCTGTGTTGACCACGACTGGGGCAGGGCTTCATATAGATCCAAAATACATTAAATGCTAATTTAACCAGAGTTTAAACTCAAATCTCATTTTCTTTTCTCCACTTGCTACAAATAAGCTCATGAATCACTACGATAGACTGTATTATGATCTTAACTTTTGTGGTTTTACTCTTTGTAGATGAGCCAGCTTGCCAACTGCAACGTTAGCTTCTTGGCTGATCACTGCTGCACACAAGTCACAACCACACAAGCTGTCAGTTTTTCGTTACAGACCGGTCTGCTGCAGTACAGTATGCAGTGTTTAATGATCTGATATCATTGTGTTTACTTTTGTATTTTACACAAGGTGATGTCGACTGCGCATGACTAGTGTAGCCAAAGCCTTAAACATTAGATTAGCTAAAAGAATCTGATTAAATAAAGGATTCGTTGAATCTACAAAATATGATTTGACTTACAATATGACCAATTTGCAAATTAACCAATGTGTCGAATGTCAATCTAGGCTTTCTGAAGGTTCTAGATACATCAGTGACTGTAAATACAAGTTGAAGCCAAACCAAATTTCAGTTTTTAGAAATGGAAAACAGTGGCAGCAGCTTTATGCCAGGGCTGTTTACTGAAGCAGTTAATGTCTGTTGTAAGCTTCAAAAAATACAAATATGATGCATTTCACAAGCTCTGAATAAATCTAGAATGGCCCCAAAAAGCCTAGTCACTAATATAACATTCAATTCCCACAAATGAGCCCAAAATGAAGGTCTAGCTCTGACAGTCACAGTTTGCCACTGATGTTTTTCATGTGGAAACACTCTTATGAATCAAGGAATGCATCACTTTTTCACCCACCCACACACACACACACACACACACACACACACAGATATCCTGCTGTTTTTTTTGTACCTTTCTTTGAAATATATCAGCAGTATTTCACTTTGGAGAAGACCCACTTGTTTTATTCTCATTTTCCACTCACACACATAGAAAAACAAAGACCATATACAGGAAGGAATAAGACACATTCTAGCCATCTAAAGCACTGAAGACATCCACAGAAGGAGAGGCTTAAAGTGCAACCAGCAGAGCAGTAGAACTTATTTTACCCCAGACTATTTTCAGCCTCTTTATTTTCATACAGAAAAAAATCCCCTTTTCATAGAAGCAACAAGACACTATATCAAAAAAATAAACAGAAAAAACAATATATCCCTAAATACATTTATAGAGTCAGTGTGTCACATGGCGATGACAATGCATAGTTACCTGGTTTGTCTCTTTAATTATTGCGGTACAGTGTCACACATCTTGTCCAGTCTCGTGTGACACTGGGTGGGGATGGAGAAAAAGGCAGTGATCCATGTTACAACTGGACCACATTACCGCAAAGGCTGAGACGGTGCATCAGACTTAGATCGGAGGTCACAGGTCAGAGGTCAGTAGGGAGCAAACAATACTGGTGCATGGGAGGTCCTAATAGGCCCGGGGGCGGGACGGAGAAGGGCCGCAGGGAGGGACTGAGTCTGAAAGACAGAGGGATTATGGTTGGCACGCAGCGGGAAAGCAGAGCCTACGGCAGCGGCTGCTGCGGCGACGGCTGCCAGGTGGGAGGGCACTATCGTAGCCGTCAGCGGCTGGCACAGGTCCTTACCCAGAGGAAGTTTCACCTGCTGAGAGATGATATACAGTAACTCAGTTTAAAACTTGCTTTTTCGCTTTGGCTTCATACGTGAGCAAAAACCAAGGGGCTAAACAAACAGAAAAGAGAAAACAAAAAAGATCCCAGGACTGAGCCCTGGGGCACACCGACGTTATATATTGTTTCCCCACACTTTAACATACTCCTGGCTTTATATAGTAAAACTTTCATGCAAATTTAACCGCTAGAAACTTACTGGAAAGAGAAAATGAAGCTGGCAAGTGTGAGTGTACCAGCTGAAGACGATATAATTTAATTGACTGATATCATTTGACACATTATAGCTAAATAAAACAGGATAATGACTAGGGTGAGAGAGATCCACCTGATTTACTTTTTGCAAGCTAGGAAAGGTTGGATTTACTTTTATGAGTTTCACTAAGGTCACCGAATAATGTTTCTTTGGCTCTTTACTGCAAACAGTTAGCTTACCTAGCCAGCAATGCAGCTGTTCCGCCACTGATTTTTCTGCTTTGTTATATAACAGAATTCTAGAATAGCTAAACAAGGATACGTTGACACAAAGCACCTTTTAAGGCCGTCACACTGAATGCGATTTATTCGTTTGATTTAATCCGACAACAGTAAATTAATTCGAGCATGTGCATAATTGACAGTGTCTTCCACACCAAATACGATTTTTTAGACAGAAAAAATAAAAACTCCCTGACCAATCACGGTCGCCAAGCTCATGGAGCAGCTGTGGTCCAGCACATACAACTTCAAAAGCAGCTCAAACTGAGCTACAAACTGGACTACGAAATAAATTATAGCCTGTGTGGAAGCAGCTTTGGAATGAAGCGATGAAGATGTTCACGCTACATTCACTTTTCCATAATGGACAGCAGCCCAGTGTCACTGTTTACTTGAGCTGTGAGGAATGAAGGACATGAAGGACGTTCTGCCTGTTTGTGCTTCGTTTGCATCTCCAAAATCAGCGCAGACCGAGTTATGGAGATCCCATCTTTGAGTGAATGCTTTAGCACCTAAATGAAAGAGAAACTCTCCTTTCTTTTTTCCAAAGTGGAAAGCATTCTGCACACTGTCACAGTCTGCCCATTTTGCGAGGAGCAAATGAGATCTTATTTGCACTTGAAAAATTACGCAAGAGTTACTCAGATATGAGCTCTGTACGAAAATGTTCATGAAGTTTTAGCTCCTGAAATGAGACGGAGAAATGCCCTGCTCTTCTTTCGCTTTTCCAAAGTGGAAAGCATCCGGCACACAGTCGCAGTTCCCCCGTTTTGTAAGAAGTAAAGGAGATTGTCATAGATATTTTACCAAAATTTATTTTGTGGTGCGGACAATTTGGCAAAATTAAAAAAAAAAACTATTGCGTCCAGTGTGGACAGTTTTGATGCAAAACCTTTTTCTGTCATTTTTGTGCATTGTGTTCAGTGTGTACTACTTGAGTGCTGTTAGTGCCCCCTTGTGGTGCATCATTAGACTGCTAAATGTGAATGAGTGAGTGTTTTTGTCCCAATCCCATTTCATCCTTCGACTCTTCCACTTAGCCCTAACCTTCTGTTTTGGTGTAGGGGTAGGGTGTCCCAATTCTAGAGGGGTAAGGCGAAGTGTTAGGGCTACATGACCATCCAAACTGAGTTTTTTCACAAGCACACTCCAAACAGAGGGTTATGAGAAATCAACACACAAATCAATAAACACCTTATGTGTGTTCCACAAAAGGGTTCATCCAATGTTAACAGGATCCAAAGTCACTAGCTGGTATGTTGTGTTGCTAGGCTAACTACAACAACTCTATTGCCGTCTATCACCACAAACTGATCCACCAGCGTTCCCGGGCGTTGAGGACGTCTTCATTTTCTAACATTTCTCTGTTTTGCTGCAGACAACTACAAAAGGATGCTGATTGGCTTTTGAAATGGCCTGAAAAGCTCGTCTCGGTGACTACCGATAACGTGTCAGGCTCTTGAGAGGTTGTCCCATTTCAAAGGGGAAGATTTCAGCCACTATAGCTTGTAACTTAGTTCCAAGGGGCAAGGTGTCACTCAAAAACAAGGGGTAGGGGTAAAAATAAGAAATGGGATTGGGTCTTACATAATAGGCTAAGCTCACAATGTACTTTGCATGAAAAAAAAAATACCACTTACTAATGTTGCAACCTCTTGGAGTAATCAAATATGTTTAAATTGCTAAATCTAACTGTCAAGTGTTACAGAAATATATACGTTTTTGAAAGTTTTAGATGTGTATTGCACTGTATTGCCAAAAATGGATAACATTCAGCAACGAATAACACAGATCATTACAAAAACGTACAAAAGTTTGCAAAATTGGCATCTCGCTGGTGAGGTAAGGAACATTTGTCTTATCTATGATGCTGTTATGCATTTTCAAGTACACACTGTTTGCTGTTTGGTCTGTCCTCTTTGAGTCTTGGTGTAGGGGCTGTACTTGGGTTTGGCGGGTTTTCCTGCTGCTCTATCCTTATGACGACGGCTGCTGATATGCTGCAAGGAAATGCGGAAGGGGAAATGACACAGAATTATTGGGCCATCTTAAAGCTTCATAAAATGTCTCCACTTTTTTCTCAAACTCTTCACATATCCATCAAGTCATAGGTGTTTGCTTCTGACCTGTTTGAGCTGCGTCTCTGAGTTCACGTGCACGTCACATGTCTCACAGTGGAACGTTTTGTTCTGGAGGCCTGTGGTTGAGCCTGTGGGTGTCGTCAGCTTACTCTTCACTCCTGGCCTGGGGAAGGATTTGATGGAACCGTTGCCATTGCGTGCCTCCAGCATGGTCTTGTGCTTGGTGCCTGAGGAACATGACAAGACAAATGAGCGATCAGTGAAACACGTCTCTACATCTGCACTTCTGTAAGGTGGAAGCTGCAGTTTGCACAGACTCGTCTTCCAGTATATAATTTCTTGATGAACAGACAAATGATCCAAAATGACTTTCAATGAAATCTTGTCACGTTAACGTACATTGAACTCACGGTGGACAGCTACTCAGGGACAGTGTCTGATTGTAATAATGAAATACGGCAGTGGCACAAACAGGTCAAGGGTTTCAGAAAGCAGTTTTACTGCTAAACATTAGGCTAAACAGATCAAATGTCCTGTGGATCCTGGAAGAGGCCACTCCCACCTGGACAGAAACGCTTCATTATAGAAGGTCATCAGTCAGAATAACTTATTTATGATTTGTTCACTATAAATGGTCCCAAACCATGTCAGCAAGCATTCAGGCCTACACCATTCTGTTGGTGTACGCTGCACATGCACTCTCCCACGTGTTGAGAATATGGAGAAGGACCAGATCACTGTTTTCCACATCTCTGTAAAGCAGTGCTGATGGTTTTTACCCTACTGACCTCTCAAATGTAATGAGGGTTTATGCTCTACAGGCCAACTATAATATCCCTCTCTATGTAGTTGTGGACGGACTGACAGTCTGATCACCTCCTGCATCGACACACACTCCACAGTTCTGACAGCCAGCGAGGGAATTACACTGACCGCGGTACAGAGTCACTTAGCTAGCCTGGAAAGAGTCTTTATCCATGGGGGAAAGTCTCACATCACAACTACGGTGCATTACATAGGAGGCCAGCCTTGAAGGCTGAAAATGTCCTTAGCTACGAATGGGTAGTGTTTTCCTGCAGACGAACATCACCAGTCCAGGCAGCCACGTAGCTGTGACGTAGCGACGTTCAGGCAGCCAGCCCAAGAGGTCTCGTAGCTGCAATGTAGCGCTGTTCAGGCAGCAGAACACCACTGGTCTAGGGAGCACCACAGCTGCAGTGCAGCCTCAACCAAGCAGCCAACCCAGACTGTGATGTCACATTGATTAAGTCCACAGTCCAGAGAGCCTTGTGGCCACAATACAGTGTCTCTCAAATGGACGGTGCAGGCTGCATCATAGCTGTGATGTTGTGTAACAGCCAGCCCAGGGAGCCCCTGAGCCACAGCTGGAAAATTGCGCTCTGCCGCTATCTTGGTGTATGTGATGACTCCTTAGCCAGCAGGGAAAGCATCAAAGCATACACACAAACAATACAAAACAAACATAAACAATGATGTAAAGTGGCAGCGTTCCTACAGCGGAGCTCACACATGCAACACTTTCTTGACTAAAAGTTCCATATATACTTAGGTTTTCCCCGTGGATCTAAATGCAGAGGCAACTTTAGTCACTGTATCTATTGAAACATAAGCTGGCTGAGCCGTCTTTGCGACTGTAGCTCCTGCTTTACTATAATGAACCATCTTTTAACCCCTTAAATGCCCGGGTCTGCTTGTAGGCCCAAAGTTTGATTACACACTTCTATAACCTAAGAATAGCTCAGCTTGTTTCCACTGAAGTCCCTGTAGTTACTGAATTATAAGCCTTATCACGTAATAAGCTTGGGATTTGAAGAGGTTCAAGTCAGATCCCTGTCAGCTGGACCTTCTCAGCATGTTTTAAACATGGTAGGATGTTAATTGTATCATGCAGCACACCTGCGTGGGAGCACTTGCTACTGTTCTCTGTACTGCACAAGCCATTATTAGGAGGTTGGTACGCAAAGGAATACACTAATGAATATTACATAGAGAGGGATAGTATAGTTGGGCCGTGGAGCGTAAGCCCTCATTACAAAGAGAAATGACCACTTGAGAGGTCACTGGAGTAAAAACCATCAGCACTGCTCGACAAAGATGCGGAAGAATTGATTTAGTCTGCCGAATCATCTCTCTCCATGTTATCCACAAGTGGGAGAGTGCATGTGCAACGTAAACCAAGACAGCAGTGCAGGCCTGAATGTTTGACCCATTCAGGGGGGCAATTCGCTGGCATGGTTTGGGTCCCATTAGAGAGAAGAAATCAATATGAAGCTATTCTGATTGATGACATTCTATGAAAAAACCATTTCTATCCTGATGGAAGTGGCCTCTTCCAGGACCCACAGGGCCGCAGGGATCACTGAATGGTTGGATTTATATGAAAATGATGTGAATCATTCACCAGATCTCAACCTCAGCTGGCAGATTGTTGGTCAGACACTCAGTATCACATATCGATGTGTACTTGCTGCATATGCTGTTATCCTTCTAGTCTCCATGAGTATGAACAGCACAATATAAATCAAAGTAATGAAAAGGATCAAATACTGATGTCCTTATAGTAAACACCAATGTCCAGAGCATGTGTGTCGTTTTATTTCTATCTTTAACTCTTTGTAAATGATGACTGGTTGACCACTTTTTTGAATAACCAACAATTAGTGGTGAGGCACATATTCAGAGTTGGATATTGCATCACATTCCTCACTCAGTTTTGGGAATAATAATTCTTGCTTATGGGGACAACAACTGTTTTGTTGTTTAAGGTCATACAGTAGGGCTATTTTGCTCGGCTGCAACTGTTTGGCAGCGATTTTAAGCGAAATCTCACTGGTGACTCATTCTGCAAAGATGTGCAAAGACAGCTGTTATGTGTTCTTGTTATGGTCAAATACTTCTGCTGATGACTCTATTTCAGCACAAATTATAGCTGTTTATCTTAACAGAGTACCAAGCTCATTGCTCTAGCAATTCTGTCTGAAGTAGTTTGAAAATTACTGACACTGAATGCGATTTATGCTGGGCTTTTTAAAGTACTGTGCTGCCTTTGCAGAAGAATACTGTGAGGAAATGTAAGTCACTGGTTTTAGACAGCATTGCTCTGTACAGAGACCTAAAATACACAGGACTTCAAGCTATAAAACAGCACAGGTTTGAGGAAAAAATTAGTTTAGTCCTAGTTAACCTGTCTTGTTATGTCTTTAATCTGGGTTCTCAGATTCAAATGGTCTGGTGACCACTAGCCAAGTTGGCTTCGCCAATGGGGACTGTCTGAAAAAATACAGGGAAAAAAGTCCTATATTTGTTTTCCAAGTATGATTTTTTACTATATAACATGTACATTTATTTAAGCGCATCAGTTAGTGAGTGCGTTTACATACACTGAACAATCTGATAACTGCAGAAAATCAGATTTTGTCAGTAATAATCAGATGATGGCAAAACTCCAAATACAGGCTACATGAGTCAGACAGTAATCAGATTTCTGCTTTGTAAGCAGCCAATAAAGTCACAGAAGACCTGTTTTCAGCATCACTCCAAAAGAATTTAGCTGCGTCTCACGGCAACGCTGAGCGCTTATTTCTGGTACCTCAGTCTGTTTTCACACACGTGTAAACTGAGAAATCTGAAAGAAATCAGACTAAGAGTTCACATGTGCTGATTACTGAGCTAAAGTCCAGCTCTCCTTTTATTGGATTTCTTAATCAGACTTCTAGACCTTACTCTCAGGGATCGGAGTGGGCTGTTTACGTGCCATTTAAATAATCAGGCAACTGCAGAACTCCGATTATGATCAGATTATTGGCTATACATGAATGCACTCAGTGTTCATTAGCAATGCTTCTGTCACGACAACATTCATTGTTCAGGTAAATCAAGTTAAATCACATTTAACAGCGGAACTATAGGACTCTTATTTTGAAGGCCTTGGCATTCCTGCTGAATGCGAGTGAAGTGTTAAATCTGCACTCTCATTAGAATCGTTTGATGATTCATCCTACTGCTGCTATATTATGAATGAATCTAATATATATCAGATGTAACGAAATATCGGTCTGAATTAAATAATAGCTCATTTAGTTAAAGCTGAATTACACACATTATAATGATCAGCCAAGCTGATTTTGTATAGCTTATGTTGTGTCAGTGAAGTGAATCTAGCTGTTAGATTGGAATATTTAGCTGCAGAAAAATAAAAAATGGGTTATGGACCATATCTGAGTATATATGTGATGGGTCACATGAAGCTGGATGTGTCTGGCAGGCTGGTGGCTCCAGCACCCTGTAAATAAAATTCAATTTCTTCCAAAGTGGCAATTTTCTTCATAGCAGTTCAGCAGTTGTTTCCTTTAGTCATGAGCGAACACAGCGGTCCCCAATCTGCCTGCACGTCTGCTTTCATTCAAAGTTCATTTCCAGCCTTAATAAGCAAAGGTGCAAAATTTTGAATGAAAATTAAAAACTACGATTTGATGACCACAATTTGACTTTTTGATGGGAAAAGAAATAATGCTGTTTCAGTGTCAACAGGACCATCCTGGCCATCAGAACAACTGTGAGAATTCCCAGCATGACGCTTTATCTGAAGACAGGGCTGTTGATTCAGTAACAGAGCGGGAGAGAACGGGAGACAGTGATAGAGGACGAGGGGGAGACCGGAAGACACCGTGAGTGGCTTAGACACGCTGCCTCCTTAGTGCACCTGTCCAATCACACAAACCAGATATAAGCCTCTCCAGCAACCCAGAAATCCAGCCGTATGTACAGAGCGTAGAACTGAGGCATGAAAGAAAGTAGGGCTGTTCGATTCCAGAAGCTCAGGCCTCGACTCTGATTCCAAATCCAAGCCATGAGGACTTATGGAACTGACTCCAAATAAAGATTCCACACATTACGTTTTCTTGATTCTAGAACTCCAGACAGTTTTGGCAAAATAGACAATATTCGGTGCTTAATATGCCATTATTATCATCCAGGGCATCAATGAAAATGGACATAGATTCAGTTAAAGGAGAGCCCAAGTGAAACACGAGTCAGTTAAGGGATGAGTCCAACTGGAGCTGAGAGTCAGTTAAATTAGAGTCTTAGTTGAGTCACTAGTCAGTTAAGGGACAAGTGCAAGTAGAATCAGAAGTCATTTAAGGCAGAGGCTGCATCGCATCGCTAGTCAGTTAGAGGCGAGTCCGAGGGGAGTCGAGAGTCATATAAAGAAGAGTCTTAGTTGAGTGGCTAGTCAGTGAAGGGTAAGCCTGAATCAAGTCACTAAGCCACTTTAGGGAGAAACTGAGTAGAGTTGTTAGTTAAGGGTGAGTCTGAGTTGAGTCATTAGTCACTTAAGATTAAGTCAGAGTAGAGTTGTTAGTCAGTTAAGGGCAAGTCTGAGTCGACTCACTAGTCACTTAAGGGAGAATCCATGTAGAGTTGTTAGTCAATCAAGGGTGAGTCTGAATCAAGTCTCTTGTCAGTTAAGTGTGAGTCTGAGTTGAGTCACGAGTCAGAGACAAATTGTGAGTCAAGTCACAAGTCAACGAAATCAAAAAAGGTCACCAAATCACATTTTACATTAGATCCCTGCAAATTAGCCACACTTGCTCCATCTAAGTCGAGGTTTTCAGAGAGTTTTAGCAGCTGAACTCTGGATTTTTGTTGAACTCTGCTTGAAGTGGTGACCCCTGTCCTTACACAATGGCCTTCAGCAGTGTCCCCTGAGTGATGTCTGAGCTCTCACCACTGTTGTGTGCCTCCAGCTGGGATGGTGAGTTGACAGCCACCTTGCAAAGGGAGCAGTAGAGGAGGCGCCGGGCTTTCTCCTCCTCCGTCTCTCCCTTTTCCGTTTCAGGCTCAGGCTCCCCCTCCTGCTCTGTGGACTGGGGGGCTCCCGGCGTCTGGCAGGGACTCTCCTCCCCACCTGCTGCAGGCGCTGCTGAGGTAGACTGGGCCTCGGCCGGGCCGGAGCTTGAGCCAGACTGGACTGGGGATGGAGGCACTGGACTGCCTTCTGGAGGGAGTTAGAGAGAAAGAGACATAACAGACATAAACACACATTCTGTGGCCAGAAGGTCACCGGTTCGATCCCCTGAGCCGACAGTACATTATTGAAGTGCCCTTGAGCAAAGCACCTAACCCCCAACTGCCCCCTGCATGCCATGGACGGGCTGCCCACTGCTCCGGGCAAGTGTGCTCACTGCCCCCTGACAGTGGGACTAATAAGGGTCACCTAATCTGTCACTTATTTAATAACTGACTATCAATCAAAATGGTTTTTTATAATGATATAAAATATTTGTGTACAGTGAAAAACCCGTCATGTGTTTTCCAGTTCATTTCCAGTCAAAACGGCCATTAAGAACAGGTTCATTTTTCTGCACTGTAAACGAGCTCCTTAAAACCTCAGTGTATATGGGTGAGCTAAACTGCTGTAGGCTGAACATCAGAATCAAAAATTAGAATCAGATTTATTGTAAACAATGTAGAAATAATACGACAGTATAACAACAACACAACAGACAATAAACAACGTGCACAGTATACACAGTAATATGAAGACTATATATGGACAAGTAATATTCCATCAATGTACATATTATTTACATTTATATATATATATATATATATATATATATATACACACACACACATTCTTTATATTTATACATAATTTATACATAAAATGCATTGGTTTTTGTGACATCACACAAACTGTAATTTCAGAACAGGCTGTTCTTGCAGTTTCTGTATACGGACTGTGTGACGACACCACTTCACACTGTACGATGCAAAAAGTGCAGCATTGATTAAGTCATGGCCATGACTTAGTAAGGCATGGCCACGCAGTAGGATCTCGTTCCCACGCCTTAATAAGTCATGGCCACGCATTATTTTTATACATTTATTTACAGGGTGTCCAGTGGGGATCTGTACATGTCTAATTCCTCTTCACTGATTTGGATAACAAGCTGAACATGCTTTCCACACTCAGGAGGTGGATTCCTGAATTCCTGAATTCCTTCATGGTCGCTTTAAATTCAGTGCCAGTTAAACCTGCTTCAGTCTTCTTTCTCCTCTGTCCTCCAACAGCAGCAGTTTTAAGATTAAGTGACCCTTATTAGTCCCACAACGGGGGAATTTCACCTCCGCATTTAACCCATCCGTGAAGTGAAACACCACATACACACTAGTGAACACACACACACACTAGGGGGCAATGAGCACACTTGCCCGGAGCGGTGGGCAGCCCAATCCGCGGTGCCCAGGGAGCAGTTGGGGGTTAGGTGTCTTGCTCAAGGACACCTCAGTCACGTACTGTCGGCTCTGGGGATCGATCCGGCGACCTTCTGGTCACAAGGCTGGTTCCCTGACCTCCAGCCCACGACTGCCCCTTAATTAGAAGGTTTGTCATGCCGTTCCATCCCAGCAGACCAAGACATGCCATTTGAATGTATTAAATAATCAGCTGAGGATGTGATTTGTTGCCTGTGTGACCAAACATTGTAGAAAATGTCGTTTGATCCACATCAGCTTGTTCCTGGGAGAATTACTGTCAGAGACAGTGTGAGAACAGTGTGGCATGTTAAAAGCTGCCACATCTCCATGAGCTAAACATGTACATAAGCAGTAAACACACTGGTACTCCTCTTTATGAACGGGCAAACGTGGCACAGCCATGATATTAACTCAATGTCTGGGGCCCACTGCGTATAGACTGTATGTGTCTTATAGACACTGAGTGCAGCCTATTTTTTCTCATCAGAACAAGAAAAAGACTGACTAGACTGCAGCACCCTGTTCTCACGCAGCCCCCTGACAGCTCTGACATTCATACTGACAGCTTGAAAGCATCGTAATGCCAGTTTAACTAACAGACGGCTGGCATATAGACATGTAGCTGGGCTTAGAAGACTGTAGTCGGGCAAGTGAGACATGCTAGCTAAGTCTGTTACGTTCTAGTCCCCCTTAGTCAAGCCCACCATTCCATCAACGGGTTTTCTATTTAGCTTGTATGCAGTGATGGACACTATCTGAGTAACTGAGTAACTGAGTAACTGAGTAACTGAGTAAATGTAATTGGTTTCTGTACTTTAGTATTTTTGGTGTATCTGTACTGAAGTTTCTCCGTTCTGGGCGACTTTTTCCTTTCACTCCACTACATTTCAGAGTCTAATATCCGACTTTTTCCTCCTACATTTTGAGAAATCTGTCGTTCCTTTTGGTTTCTGTGTGTATAAAAACGTAACATGTCAAAACGAAAGAAGCGCAAAGCCAGAGCACCAATCAGGGCCCAGCGGTCACTTTGTTTAGAGCTGGTTTTGACCTGTTGGTCATACCGACCCAGTGCAGCACGCGGTTCAACGTCAGCGCAGCAGCGTAAAACTTTGGGAGAGTCTGTTCAACATAAATGATGAACTAACCTAACTTTGTGTAAATAGAGCTCAATATAGAAATATGTCCACATATGCAGTCGAGACTGACGCGGCTTTTTTCTGAATTTCTACAAACACCATTTCATTTTATAGTAAATGAGTTTGGGCTGGTTTATGTTTATGAACAGACGCCTACAGATCAACATAGTAAAGGAGCTCATCTGTGATCCTGAGTTTAAAGCCAGTTTTTATTCAACTTAAACTTGGAACTAAGTTGTAAATAAATCTGAAACTGAAACTTTGCTTGTGTGTAAAAAGTGATTTCAGAGCCACTCGGTTCTCCCTGATGGAAACTGTTTACCTTCAGTGTTTTGTGCTTCTGATCATTTTAATAGACGTCAGCGTCACTAATTAATGACGTTCTATTAATAGACTGGTTTACCAAGAGAGACGCTGGAGGACTTTCACCTGAAATGAGTTCATGAAGCCAGTCTGGTTATAAAAATGATAACAGGACATCAGAGCCAGAATTACTCTTTTAGTACTTTTACTTTATACTTAAGTACATTTGAAGGGAAATACTTTAGTACTTTTACTCAAGTGGAGGTCTAAAGGGAGGAACTTCTACTTTTACTGGAGGAATATTTTACCTTGGGGGTCTCGACTTTAACTCAGGTACATGATTTATGTTCTTCATCCAGCACTGCCTGTATGGCATTGTTATGGTTGCGTATGAGAATACAGTCTGACACAGCCAGTGGTAGAACAGCCTAAACCTCTCTCTTCAGAGAAATAATGACTGAAGTTGAATAAAAAATAGCTCAGCAAAAACCAACTTGCATAAAAAAATAAAGTAAAAAACTTCTCAAATTCCCCACAGAATACGTTGCCTATAGAACCATCTTCAGCACTCAGCATCTATCAGCATTTTAGGCGCTATTCTTTTTCTTTTTAGTCTAAAATAAAATGCTGAAGCTCTAAAGTGAGAGCTGTGAGTAACAGCAAAGCAGTCCAGGAGCTGAACCAACACAAAAGAATGAAATTAAACCCCAGAAGGGAAGCAGTAAGTGAATGTGAATAACTAAAGCTGAGCCCAGTCAAAGGATTACAAAGGATAGACACACTGCACTTGAGGAGATGTGAAGGTGTTAGTCAGGTCCATCAATGATTTGATTTAAAGCGATATGTGCATTTTTTTTCTTTTGACTCAGTAATGCTACCTTATTTCATTCTGCTATACACCCTTAAATAAGCTGCCCGAATCATGGTGGACATGGTGAAAGTACATATTAACATTTACATTTACAGCGTTTAGCAGACGCTCAGATCCACAGCGACTTACAAGAAGACCTGCAGTACCTTTGGCTGCAATTCCTTTCGTTTTTCAGCAGCAAATGATTGGAATACTTTACAAACCACCCTTAGACTTGCAATTTTAACACCTCTTACCACTTTCAAGCATACAATTAAACATACAATAGTAGACTGTTGCTCTTGTTAATAATCATGGATAAAAATAATGCACATACTCATACATACTCATTTTTCTCTATCCATACTCCTGTTTTTTTCATATTTTTTGGTTTGTTTTATGTAAATCTGTATTTTTTTGTTTGTTTTGTTATGTTTTACTTTTGGTTTGTATATTTGCTTTTGTATGTATCTGTTTTTATGTGCTGTGGACCTATTTTTATTGGGGCCTTTCGGCCAGGTCATGTTTGTAAATGAGAACTGGTTCTCAAACATTTTACCTAGTAAAATAAAGGTTAAAAAAAAAAAAAAGAGCTCAGTCTGTCTAGAGAAGGTCTCTCTGCTAGTTACCAGTAGGTTAGAGAGAGACGGTCCTGAGCTCAGACACTGATAGAAACACAGTCACTGATACAGAGAGAGAAAAGGAGCAGAGCTGAACACAGAACAGTGCAATACAACGCACTAAAACACAGTGCAATACAATAAAATATGATATACAAGTGGAGCACAATATATTGCAACATCACACGCACAACCTCACAAAGGAGGACCGAATCGATGTTTAGGTCTCACATGTAATCAACATCACACTGATGAAGATATGATGACAATCATTTACTCATATCCTTGGAAGATACGTCCTTTAGCAAACAGGCAGTTAGTAGATTCATCTGCTCGGCGAGGGGGTCCCAAGTATAACCTATGATACAGAATCTTCCACACATTGCATGCAATTACACATTTGCACCAGCGAGGTCTCCAAATTCCTTGAATCTTACATAGTGTGGCTTTAAATGTACATGCTATAATTACTTGAGACAGACTGGACTGGGGATGGAGGCACTGGACTGCCTTCTGTAGGGAGAAAGGGCTGAATGAACACATATATATGACTGATATAAAGTATATTTACTTTACTTTGAGTCGTCCTTTTACATGAAACAAACACTCAACGGACTCAGTAACATGTCAAAAACATAGGAGGGTTCGATTTTGGGTTGAGATTAAGGTCAAGGTTAGGATTAGGGCCAGGTTAGGTTTTGTGTAATGTAAGTAACATATTAACACTACATCTTCTAAATGTAAGTAATGTATCAACAGAACATCCAGAAGATATTTACTCCAGTGTATTCAGTCGCTTCACTACTGCTACTTCACTGATACGCTGTTGATGTGTTACTGATACTCTGTTAAGAGTTTACAAAGGACCACTTCAAATAAAGTGTCACCAAGTATATCATAGATAATAATATATTTATATTTATAATAATATAAAACACATTTCTGTGAAAAATCAGCGACCACCCTTCATGTGTAAAATTTCCAGATAAAATGGCCATTAAGAACAGGTTCATTTTTTCAGCCTTAATTATAGTAAATATAATACCATTTTCTAATGACTTATCCACTCTTCACTTTGCAGGAGACTTGCTTTCAGTTTTTCTGAAATCTGCAGGGATGTTTTACATAGTGCAGCTTTATATACATGATATAATTACAGGCAGCGCAGAATAGAGGTCAGAATAGAGAAACCCAAACCCGCCTCCACCCACTAACAGATGGATATTTGCTTAACTACAGCGCTGTGTGAAAGTTTTAGGCATCTAATGTTTAACCAGTTGACCTCAGCAGTGAGTTTATCACAATATACATTAGAATAAAGTCGCATTCATAATTCAGATAAACAGAAAAACAATAAACAGTAACAAGAATTTCTCTGGTCCATATTTTTTCCTGGACACCTTCACAGCCGCCACAGAGACTCGTTAATATCATCAATTACATCATGAGCTCAATTTACTGAGCACTGATTGGTCAAACCAGGAGCAGCTTTTTAACTACATATAATACTGGGCTTCCTCGAGGAGGAGAGGCTTGGAGATGGGTAAACACACACACTAATGTCCAGAAAATATATATATATATATATTAATATTCTATTTTTTAAATTTAAATAACACTTTTCTCAGCAAATAAACACAAAGTACACAAATAAATAGATTTTGAAAATGAGTCTTTTGGGTGCCAAAGACTTTCGCACAGTGCTGTATATATACAAAAACTGCAGGATAAACTAATATCTGTAATATATTAACAGTATCTATTCTCCTTTGATCAACTGTTGCATTCGTTGGGCAAAAGTTCCTCACGCCACTGCTGCTACTGCGAGCTTAACAAGCAAGGAGACAGATCTGCTTTGACCTTCCACCACAACACACCACCCCACATCTGACTGCAGCTGAAGCACTGCAGAACTTCATCACTGGTTTCATTCACCCACTCTTCAAACTCCGGAGATATTCCGAATGCACCTATTCATAGTATTCCACTGATATTCCGCAGTCACACTGTCACCATTTTGGTAGGCAACTTTAGGATGATTCAGCAGTGAGACAACAAAAGCCATAAACATTCCAGCAAAGGCAGGAAAACGTCTTTTTTTGAAGCTTGTGTTTATTTTGTTGGAGCTTCAGGAGTTTTGATCATATTTATTAGTGTATGTAGAATTTCACATATTGGAATTTTATGAACTTTGCGCCGGTCTTTTGGATCCACTCAAGCTAATCTACTCATAGTGAAGCATGAAGGTGGGAGCATCATGATACAGGGCTACCTCACAGCACACTGTACTGGGGCCAGGTACGAAATACAGGGGGTCCTGGGGGATCCGAGACCTTTAAATGAACCTCTTGAACCCCCTGAATGTCTCAAAATCAAATAAATAAACATGTTATGACCTTATGCTGTCCTTTACTGTACAATACAAACTGTACTAAATTGCCAACACTGGAGTAAGCAGCCAACATGGGACCCCTGGAATACCAGGGGGTACTTGACACACTGGGGCATTACAGCGATACACTGGGACATATTAATCTCACTGGGCAAGAAACTGAGGCTAAGGCGAAGACAACGACTCCAAACACACATTCAAAATAGCTCAAGGCCGGTTTCTAAAGCAGGTGAAGGTGCTTGCATGGCTTTCCTGATTTGAATCCCATTGGAAAGTCCAACAGAGTGACCTTTGCAACCTTAGGGTATTGAGGATGGTTTATCAAGACGAATGGGCTAAAACTGAACCACAACGCTACAAGAACCTGATGACTTCTTACCGTCGATGTCTCAGAGCTGGAACTGTCGACAACAGCCTTGCAAAAAAGTACTAATGTAATGCATTAGTGGTAAATACTTTTTTCCCTATCTAGTTTGTTTTTGAAACATATCTTTATGCGTAACACACTTGTTTGTTCACAGTTTAAATCTGATTCGAAAAAATTTTGCACCAGGGCCCATAAGACCCTCGTTACACCCCTGCATGTAACTGAGTACGTTATTACCCACTACTGCCCAGATCTTTAGCTGAATATAATATTGTCAAATATCGAGACTGTGTCATCAGCCTTCAGTATAACCTAATGCAGCTGACAGCAAAATTAATTACAGCGAATAAGATGAACTGCCTTTGGTTTCAGTGCCCAAAATGAGGTGCAGGCTTGGCGGTGCGCGGTGATCAATGTCTCATGAGGGCCTGGGCTCTTTGTGCAGACATAACACAGAGGCAGCATCCACTCTCTTCATCTCAGCTCCAGGGATTCAATCGATATTGAATTATGTCCTTCTATTTTGGTGAGCTCTGAAGTGGCTCTCTTATTTATCTCTCAGTTCTCCCGCTAGTGCTGCAGGGATGATCTTTGGGGGGAAAAAAATAAAAAACAATAAGCGAAGTATAGCTGACGCCACCAAGTATCACACCCGGTAAATGGCCTGCATAGGGAAAGAAGCTTTGAAGTGAGCCATTGTCTCAAGCGGATGGCCGTGGAGCTGGCCATAGGTGATTAGCCCAGTGCGCGGTGGCCAGAGGAGGGAACTGGAGCCGTTAACGGCGCTATTACTCTCCCTCTACACATCACATCATTGACTCTAAGTGGCTCATGCACAGCAGAGCACAACTTCCGGCTGCCACATGGCCATTACAGGCTGGCATGAAGGGTCGCAGAACAGTGGCCAAGAGTCACACAGACTGCCAGTCAAAAGTCTGCTGACGCTTTTGATTCTTTTGCTGTTTTCGGTTAGGTTCTGCAAAGAGTTTATCAGAAGGACACTCATAGGTTTGGGCAGTATCCACTTATTTCACAACTTCAAACCATCTCCAAATATTTCCATGGTGTACACTCACTGGACACTTTATTAGTAAAAGGTTTGGTAGTAAAAGGTTGGACCCCCTTTTGCTGTAGCCCATCTTCTTCAAGGTTCGACGTGTTGTGCGTTCAGAGATGGTCTTCTGCATTCCTTGGTTGTAAGAAGTGGTTAGTTCCTGCTGCCTTTCTATCATCTGGAACCACTCTGCCCATTCTCCTCTGACCTCTCACATCAACAAGGCATTTTCGTCCACACAACTGATCGCTCACTGGACATTTCCTCTTTTTCGAAAAACAGCATCATAATTCACACATCAGATCACTCATCAGTCTCTGCGCTCACAATCCAGAGGGATTTCACCCACCTGTGACCGTCCATCCGCCGAAGATCAGCTCCAAAATCACCCAAACCCACTCGCTACTGTTATACTACATCTCTGCTTTCTGCCTCATATTATAAACAAAGATCTTTCAGTTTACACTGATTGTGAGTATTAAAAATGTCTGATATTAAATATGCAGCTCAGTTTGTAATTAAAAATAAAGCCAGTCTTGCTGTGCATCAGAGGTTTAGCACTGAGTCTGAATCCAAGAGGACAGAAAATCAATAAAAAACACGTCCACCTTGTACTAATGATTTATTCTTGCACTTTCAGCTCAGAGACACTCACACACACACACACACACACACACACACACACACACACACACACACACCTTCTAAGCCGTTTTTCCTTCTGGGTCGCGGGGGGTGCTGGAGCTAGCCCAACAGTCATTAGGCGGAAAGCAGGACACACCCTGGACAGGTCACCAGGCCATCCCAGGGCAGACAGACAAATACATTCACACCTAGGGGCAGTGTAGCACGCCCAAACGGCCTGACCGCATGTCTTTGGACTGTGGGAGGAAACCGGAGAACCCGGAGGAACCCCACGCAGACACGGGGAGAACATGCAAACTCCACACTGAGGACCCCGGTCACCCGGCCGGGGAATCGAACCCAGGCCCTCCTTGCTGTGAGGTGACAGCGCTTCAGAGACACTCCAGACTAACAATTTGTAAAAAAATAACTACCATTCAACTTGTTTTCAAAATCTCTATTACTAGAAAATACAACATTTAGCCGGCGCCAGGAAAATATTTGATCAGAAACGACCCAAATTTATAAAGATATCAAATTTCTCTTATTTATATGTCAAACAATGGCATATCTGAGCAGCCCAGGGTCTCCTGAAAATAACAACATATGGCATGTGTGAATGTCACATGTAAGTACTTTAGAATTGTAATTGTAATTGACCCAAAAAATACCAAAAACAATTGGGTATCTAAGGGGTACCTAAGAGAGGGAGGCTGGTTATCGTTAGCTTAACTAGAATGATACCAGCTCTGCTCACCACAGAACACGTTTGATTCTGGCTGACCAAAGCACCAACACACGTTCCGATGGTAATGACTCAAATCTGACAGGGTAAAATCGAGACACGTGTGCTAAAAAGACAGAAAAACAAAATGCCTCCGTGTTCTGTGGTGTTTGGATCCGCTAACTTAATGTTAGCTTAGCAAGCGGGCTACATACCCAAACAGCGCTATGCACCACATTCGGACTAACTGCTAATCTGATGACACGAGTTTCGATGTGGAAAACTAACATCTGAGAGAACGAAAGTCAAGTGAGCGGCATTAGAGGGACAGAAAGCTGAAATCTGGCTTGTTTTGTGGTGTTTGGGACTGTAGTGTAGCTTAGTTAGCAGGCCAGACATGCTACACACACCACAGCAAAGGCTTGCTTTCAGCTGACTGAAGCTCAGATGACCATGATGACGTCTGAGAGCACAAACTCAAATGACTGGTGCCACAATCTATGTGTTCTATGGGGTGTCTTGGCCAATTGCTTAGTCGCTGTCTTGCTTAGTTTTTCCTGGCTTTAAATTTACTCTATCAATTCCCAGTGAACTCCCACACCACCAACTTTTGAAAAACTACTGCTTGGGCAGTCGTGGGCTGGAGGTCAGGGAACCAGCCTTGTGACCGGAAGGTCGCTGGTTCGATCCCCCAGAGCTGACAGTCCATGACTGAGGTGTCCTTGAGCAAGACACCTAACCCCCAACTGCTCCCCGGGCGCTGCGGATTGGGCTGCCCACCGCTCCGGGCAAGTGTGCTCACTGCCCCCTAGTGTGTATGTGATGTTTCACTGCACGGATGGGTTAAATGCGCCGGTGAAATTTCCCCGTTGTGGGATTAATAACGGTCTCTTAATATTTGGGTGGATTTGCTGATTATTTTTCCTATTAGCTGGGAAATGCAAAGGAAACCAGACGACTCAGGTCACGGCTAGGAAGCCAAATATCTGCCTGCAGCTGTTTATTAGTCTTAAAATGAAGAGGTAAGTTAGCACATTTTGGTTTCTCTGACAGAAAGTGTGCAAACTTCTCCCTGGTGTCCATTTGGCACAGAATAAAGATAAAATCGCTCTTTACATTTTATTTTATTTTTTTATGAAGGCTAAGCTAAGAGCTACATTAACGCTAGCCGGCTTGTATTTATTAGCCTCGGGGTAACAGTTAGGATTTGTTGACACCACAGGGATGCTGATGTACTTGTGTAATGCATGCTGGGTATTGTAGTGAAAGAACAATGATGAACAACAACATGAAGGCAAAATAAAATTCTGTCGAACCAGTGAGGCTGAGGGATGCGATGCTGCGCTGAAGAATTCAGCATAACATGATAAATAACATCAAACTGTAGTTTCCGGTTGGAATTTGCTTTTTTTCAAAGTACGCATTGAAACTCTTTTGTCCCAAAATGTTTTTTAAAACACTTTTGAAACAAAGATTTTAGTGTTGACATCACAACAAGGGGGTAAAAAGCATGGGCTTCGAATTCATTCTCAAAGTAGCACCGTCACTAATACTGTCACTAATATTCACGTGTGGTGCTGAGGTTGGCTGGCAAACGGACAAAACATGGTCATTTGTTAAAAACCTTTTTTGAAAAGCTAGATGTCTTAAACCATATCCGAGCTCTGGGTTGCAGGAGGTTCAGGCCCAGTTCTCCTCAGTGGGTTCAGATTGAGAGCAAGACCTTAGATGGAAGAGCTGACAGGGCTCTTTCACTAACGTCAGTGGAAACGCCACTCAAAACGAGCAAACACACGCATCAGCACTGCAGTCTCAGCAGGGAGAGAGTCCTGCTCCATTATTACGCTTGCTGTTGACAGACGTGCTAGGGGCATACTTTTAAATTGTTCGTTTTGACACTTTATATAGGGGTGCCTCAGGGCTATATGCTGGGCTCTCTTCATATTACATTTATTTCTCAGAGCAAGTCAATTAAAATTTCCAATTTACTTGATCATATTATAGGCCTCATTAAGGACAATAATGAAGTCTGTTATTGACATGCTGTGGAATACTGGCACTGACCTATAGCTTAATACATCTAAGACCGTGGCCACATTAAAGATTTTGAGCTCAACCTCAGGTTTAAGTCAATCCATTTCTATAGATGATTCCCTCAGCTTTTTGGGGAGCTTAGTAACTGGAGAATTCATACTATCTATGTTCAGAAGGCTCAACAACCCAAGAAAGTTGGGACACTGTGCAAAATGTAGAATATAAATATAAAATAGAACACAATGATGTGTAAATCATGTATATTCTTAATTTAACTGAGAATAGCACAAAGTTAAAATTAAATGTTAAAAGCGAGAAATATTATTCTTTTTTTTTAAATATATGCACCTTTTGAATTTGATGCCAGCAACATATTCCAAAAAAGTTGGGACAGGGGCCTGTTTACCACTGTGTTTCATCGCCTCTTCTTTTCACAGCACTCTAGAAGGGTTTGGAAGCTGAGGAGTCCAATTGCTGTAGTGCTGAAAGTGAAATGTTTCACTTGGTGGTCTTTAGCCTGGAGGACACAGTGTCCGTGATTTCCAAAAAGACTTTCAAATGTTGATTCCTCACAGGACACTTTTGCACTCCGTCCCATGTTAAATGGGCTCGGCTCCAGAGAAGGTGGCGACGACTATTTAGATCATGCTCACATATGGTGTCATCTTTGAGTTTTAACTTGCATTTATAGATGCATTGACAAATTTTGTTCATGGACGATGTTTTTCAGACGTGTTCCTGAGCCCATGCAGTGATTTCAACTCAAGAATCATGTCTGTTTTTATTTCAGTGACATTTATAGGCCTGAATATCACGTCCATCCACTGCTGGTTTTCAGCCTGGGTATTATGTTCATGATGTTGTGTACTGTAAATGATGTAATCCTCAAAGTTAATTGCTATTTTATGTTGAGACACCATAATCTTGAATGGCTGCACTATTTGCACACACAGCTATTCGCAGAGTGGTGAAAACCTCCTCATCTTCAGTTCTGAAAGACTCAGCCTCTCTGGGATGCCCAGTCATGTTACTGAACTGCTGCTAAGTTTAGTTTAGTTTATAAACCTTTTGCTGCCCATGTCCCAACATTTTTGACATGTGTTGCTGGCATCAAATTCAAAATGCACATATATTTTAAAAAACTAAAATTTTTCTGTTTCAATGTTTGATTTGTTGTCTTTTTACTATTGTCATTAAATTCAGAGTTTAAATGATCTGCACATCATTGCATTTTGTGTTTATCCTCATTTTGCACATCATCCCAACTTTTTTGGAAACAGGAGAAAGGGAGTTGTCCCTCATTGATAGTACTCTGACTTCTAGTGCAGCCAGTTATGAAAGTTGAGATATGCAGACTGCTCAAAGTAGGGACTGTTTTGCAGCTTCAAGGATAACCGGGTGTTCCAGATAATGCATGGACAAAAAGAGCATTTGGATTCTTCTCACCAGCAAACCTTCTTTTTCTGCTGCTGGCATCAGTAACTTTGTTAACTGAGATGACTTTTTTATTCAGACCTTCTGAGTACTCATTTCAATCAGCCGGATTCAATCAAATTCATATGGGTGTAAAACGTCACTGCCCACAGCTATGTTGATTCATCTTTATGGTAGAAAAATTCCCCTTTCTGGAAAAAAGCAGGCCCCCTAGTGGCCATTTCGATAGTGGACTTGAAACTAACTTGTATTTTTATTTAATATAATCAAATTTTAAAAAACACCCATAACTATATCAGATGAACTAAAACACTGAGCCTCTTGCGAGTGAAATGTTGTGACTCTGTGCTGAGCCACTAGTGAGCAATGAGAGGCTAAAGGGAAGGGGTGATAACCCCCTGCTGGAAACTATTCACACCTTTTCACAGAATTTTACACCCAAACTGCACCCAAACCTTCCCGTACATACAGTTTCTCTACTCTTCCACAAAACAGGTACTCGTTTAATTATTCCCATTTATTCGCAATTATTCGCATGTGTCAGAAAGCATACTGGTCATTGGGAGAATGACGTAGACAGCTGCCTATAGAAAGTGTTATACAAATGTGGAGCAGCATTCCAATTATCACCTTCCTAGATATAGTCCTGTCCAGACAGCAAATCAACACATTCCTAATGGTTTCAGAGAGAAAACAACAACAACAACAGTCCATTAACTGACCAAAACAGAGCAAAAAAAAAACTCACGCAATTACAGATGTGTGTGTGTGCATGAGTGTATCTGTGTTGGGGTGTGTGTGTGTGTGTGTGCATGAGTGTATCTGTGTTGGGGTGTGTGTGTGTGTGACAGCTCCCTCCATAAATCAATTAGAGCTCCTTTTTACATCTGAAAACAAGTCATTAAAAGCTGCTTTCTGAGGCTCGTGGGCCGCTTTGATTCTCTGTCAGCCGCTAATCCATACCCTCAGGTACAGTGACCTGAAACAGCAGAGAGAGAGATTGAGAGAGAGAGAGAGAGAGAGAGAGAGAGAGGGAGAGGGAGCGAGGGAGAACAAACTCAGACCCCCCTCATTAATGTCAGTAATGACTGTGATCAATCTCATGGTCATCTACAGTATCCACTCGCGAGGACGAATGACTGAGCTGAGAAAGAGAGCGAGACGTCCATATTGCCCTACAAAGGCAAAGAACAGAACCTACAGTAAAAGAGAATCCATAAAATTTCTCCATGTCTCAATGAAATATGTTACTGGTATAATGTTCTGGCTATAAATTACAGAGCGCCCCAGGCAAGATGGTAACTTGGAGGTCACGTTATATTAATATTTGTTTACTTAAAGCTGCACTATGTACGTTTTGGGGATTTGGAGACCTCTCTGGTGGAAGTGTGTAATTGCGTGCAACATGTGGAAGAACATTGTGGAACGTGGGCTGTGCTTCATCGCCCTTCCCTGAGTGGATGAATCTGATGATTGAAGGACAATTTAACATCGAAAACACACGTAACTTGACCACAGATGTTTAAACTTTCTTTTATTTCATTTCATTACTTCATTACTAGTTACGTTTCTGCTTTTATGTTTTTAACTTTTCCATTGTAAAGCAATTTGAGCTGCTGCATGTATATAAAGTGCTCTATAAACAAAGTTACTTCTACTATTATCTTTATTATTAGTATGTTTTATATTAAGCACTATGGGAATGTGCCGCTGGAGACAATCCAACAATAATCCAGGCACTACAGAGGCCTCTCTTCCACTGTTGAGCCGAATGGTTCTTGGGAGCCATACTAGGCCGTTCTGTGCTGGTCCAGACTCTTGAGATCACTCTCAGAACCTTGAGACACTCTCAGAACCTACATAGCTACACACACCACCCACCATAAAACACATTTGTTCATTCACAGCGTGCTCTCAGATTCTTTATCCTCTAATCCTTTCTTCTCGTCACTTCAACAAATCAGATATGAGCCTTTTATCTTCCACATGGGTGTTTTTAATCAGGCGTTCGCTAGAACCGAGCCCGTACTGCGGTGGGACTCCCCGTACCCTTGCGTTAGCTTAGCCTATCAGCTGTCTGTCACTCCAAAACCGATGAATCGACTTTGCTCTCACAGTTGTAAGTCTTTATCATCTATACTTGTGACAGCAGAGCAGTTAGTCGAATCGGATCTGCACTGGGGTGTTTGGATCTCTTCAGCTAAGTTCTTCGGCTAGCATTAGCTTAGCTAGGATGCTCCAGACACCAGAGAGCAGGTTTAATTTAGGCTTTCTGTTCCTCTAAAATCAGCGGCTCGACTTCACGTCCTCAGATTTGAGTCAGTACCATCTAAACTTGTGTGAGTAAAGCTTGCGTTAGTCGGAAACGAACCTGTTCTGTGGTGGGCAGAGCTGACAGCATGCTATGCTAACCAGCTATATTCTCCTGGTTAAAAACACTGTTTAACATTTAGAAACTGGTGCTAGACTGAAGTTTTGACATTTATTAAACCGCGGATTTAAAATCGTTCACCGCTTTCATGTATTTGGTGTCCGTTTGAGCGAACAGAACCTCTTTCGCTGTTTTCAAGTTTGAGATAGCGCACCAGGATGTGGTGGCACAGTGCCGACGTAAACATAGAACCAATCAGTGAACCAAATGGCTCTGTGGCCCTGAGTAGTTAATCATGCTGAAAAAAAGCTGGCTGAGCCTAGTTTTTAAGCGTTCCTTGTTAAATCGTATCCATATGGAGAAGCCACTGGAGCGATTCCCTCCGTGCTCAGAACCGTTCGGCCCTGCAGGAGCAAACAGGCCAGTGAAGTACACCAGTGTACAGTGTACGAATACAGTGCACAGTGCCTGGTTTGAGACAGTGCCAGGCCCTCTGACCTTTTCCCCCTAAGCCATATTGTCTCCCTCTCTCCTTGTCCTCCCTCCATCCACTTTTCCTTTGAAGCAAACTCCCTGCCAATCTCCTCTCTTTAATTACAGCGGGCAGCATTAAAAACCATCTCAGAAATCCTTCCACCCTCGTTAGGCTGTGGAGTAATCAGACCATTCCCATGAGTTCTGATTACATTTTCTCCATGATGCTGGATTAAGAGTTTTAATTAAAATGATTAGGGCCCATTATATGCCTCTGTGACTTGAGAAATCAGTCCCTGAAGGCCCTGTTCCCCTTTCACACTTTCGCTTTCACTGCTAATCGTGCCGATTTCATCATTTTCACGCAGTCCGCAAATATCCCGGACAAAAGCAGCGCTGCGCAAGCGGAGGCCAAAGTTGAGAAGGTTTCAACATGCGCCAGAACTGAGCTGGGTCACCCACTAACCCTGCGTCTCGACTCAAGAAGTAGGTGCTATATTAGTATGCAATACGCTATATATACTCTACTCACAAAACGTTAGGAACATTTGGGTTTCGGGTGAAATTTATGGAAAACGTAAAAGGTTCACGCTACAGTGATGGTATATCATGAAAGCAAAGCATTTAAGTAGAAGCATGCGGCGGTGATTTCCTCATCTCAAACAATTTACTGAAAACAAAGCCAACAGCAGTGGCGGGTAAACCCCAATAAACAATCTCAATGTCTCAGTAACTTGTCATGCGCCCCCTGAGCATCAAATACAGCTGTTCACCAGTCGACTCGTTGTCTGCTGAGGCAGGGCATCCCACTCTTCTTGAAGGGTGGCCCTCAGGTCATTGAGGTTCTGGGGTACAGAGATACAAGCCTCTACACGGCGACTCAGCTGATCCCATAGGTTTTCTATGGGATTGAGGTCTGGAGAAAGTGCAGGCCGCTCCATCTGAGGTACCCCAGTCTCCAGCAGCCGTTCCCTAATGATGCGCCCTCGATGAGCTGGAGCTTCGTCGTCCATGAAGATGAAATGAGGCCTGTGTTGTTCATGGAGAGGCGCAGTGACTGGATTAATGATGTTATTCAGTAGTCTGGGCCACTGGGTCACTGCACCATTCACAGTGTAGGGCTGTTCTGTATTGAATGGACACACCTGCCCACACTGTAACACCACCACCACCACCACCTGGCCGTTAAGCTCCTCATTAGAGAACAGCAAGTTGTGCAGAAAGTACTGAAACACTGAGCAGCTGGACGTGCGCATTCAGAAGTTTAGAGAAGGTCACATTAGGTTCACCTGTAAAGGTTGGAGTGCATTTTAGGTTCATCCTGAAATTTCACCCGAAATATATAATATATACAAAGACATAAATATAAATGATAAACTCTGATTCTGTATTAACTGAGTTTGTGAGTCATGACTTCACCAGCCAGTACACCAGACAGTCTGATACCATGGCAACACAGCCGACCAAGCTGGCACTGGTCCATCTCAGAGGACATTCACAATTTTCTGAGGACATCACACAATTGCACTGCCACCATTTTTGTAGGCAATTTGAAGTTCATTCAGCAGCACAGTGGTGGCCTTTTATGAGATAACAAAGCCTACAAAGGCAGTAAAACACATTTTTTGGGAAAACAAAAATAATAACTAACTTTTAAAGCACATTAACTGCTATATTTGAGCATATTTTCCTTGATTTTATTTGATTTGCTGCTGTAGTGATAACGAATGAAAGCTAAACAGCTGAAATTTCCTGCTCCATTACTAACACTGCATGCCAAACCTCATGAGAGCACACTAAACAGTATGCAAACGGTATGCAGTGCTATTAGAAGTATACGCTTTAGTGTAGCAGGTAACGTACAGAAGTGTGTGGTTTGAGATCTAAGCAGCTCCAGTGGCTGATTATAGCTTTGCTTTGCCACTCATTAGCTGCTCATTAACATTTCCAAGCAGAAGTTGATGGACAATTAACTCTTTTAAGGGTTTCCTGATTAAAGATGCATTTATTGAGGTAAATTGGACGTCTACTGCCAGTTTCTACAAGTAACTGCTGCATTTAAGGTGGACAATTTTAATATGAAGCAGGGCATCCACAAAAATGACAAAGAGCAAAAATACTGAAAGAAAAAGAAAAAACAAAGAGAGAGGGACATGATAAAACGTGGAAAACAAGAGATAAACAATACAAGACCTGAGGACACAACCAGGGGTATCAATACACATGGAACAAACAATAAACACCTGTGACTACAGACAACAGACAGGTGAAACAGATGACAAGAAGGCGGGAACAGAGAGGAGACGAAGCAAAACAACAGAGGAAGACAAGGACAGGGCAACACAGGACTTTTGATAGCCATTCTTAAATTGTTTTGGCTTTCCTAGATTAAACACATCGATTTGAGGCTCTAAAAGACATTCGGTATGTTTTTTGGAATTAACATTCATTTCATGTTGCATTACAGTGACAACATCTGGTCAAAACCTGCTTAGACCACGGCTCATCAGTGATATGTCCAGAAGGCCTATAGTTATGCTGCATATATCAAAATGTCATTGATATATGTCGTTGATTCCTCCATTTCAGCTTCTGAAGGCCTCCTCTCATCAAAATTCACCTCACGTTTTGAGCTGCAACATTTTAGGTCCTTTTTATTGAAGTAATGTTTTCCCATTTTGGCTGAAAATATCTCTTAATATGTCCTGGCTAATGACCTAGTATAGGCTAAAAATATAAATAAATATAAATGAAAACGCAGACTTGCTTTGCTCCGCTTTAAGCTTCAGCTCAGCTGTAGCTGCTTTTCTCACATCTCCAGCAGGAAGCTTTGTACGAGGCTGAAGCTGCTTCTCATTCACCGGCTTCTTGTTAGAATTTTCCCATTTTCCCACCTTAAATGGTGCCTGAGGCGCCAGAATGTAGCTGTTGCACCATTTAAGGTGGAACGGGAAAATCTGAACAAGAAGCCCGCGAATGAGAAGCAACTTCAGCCTCGTGACTTTTTAATGTTTGACAGTTTCTCAATCCAGATTAAACGTGTCAGGAAACCAGCTGGAGTGATTACGAATTCAAATCAGTCCATTCGTCTCCAGATTATCGACGTCCGTCTTAAATCTCTCTCTTTGCCGTTTCGTAGCTACTAGCTGGGCGAGACTGTCGTCTGTGTTGCTATGGTGACCAGCCGTCTGCGCTGATCTTCAGGGTTAAAGGGTGAATCAGCAGTTCTACATTAACTCCAGCGTTTAAGACCATTTACTGTTAAACTGTGTTGAAGGATCAGCAGAGCTTTATTTTACTGTAGAGGAGGATTATTTTATTATTACCTGCTGATCTGATTCAGCTGTGGAGCCACGGCAGGGCAGTGAAAGAGCCGCATGCAGCTCCGGAGCAACAAGTTGCTGACCTCTGGCCTAATAAGAAATGGCTTGGTTGTATTTTCCTACATTTCTAGATCAAAAAAACCTGATTTTAATAATTTTCCTCTGAGCAATTCAAGAACCTTTTCTTCTCAAACCAAAGAAATAAGAGGATTACTACAATACTTACACAACTTAACAACGACAAACAAACTGATATGAAATGAAGACGAGTTAAAACAAAACTTTTATTTTCTCTGAAGGCCCTGTGGGCTGGTAGAAATTCACACACTGGGAGCATGCAGTGTTGTACTTCGTTTTATCGGTGCTACAACGTTAAAGTCACACTACTCCCTGTATCTTTGCACTAGAAGTGGCACTGGGGCACTATAGAGTGCTGGATTTGAGACACAGTCCGAGCCCCTGTTCTAAGAGGAGCGTCTGGAGGAAGGTTCTTCTCCTATCTGGGTGAAAAGTGGATTTCATTTGCAGCAGCGTCATCAGCTTTGCCAGGCTGTAATGTGTGTGTGTGTAAGTGTGTGTAAGGGTTTTTTCCAGTCCGGTGCCTGGTGAATGGCTGTGTGGCGGCCCAGGCTGGGGAGAGATGTCAGTTTGGCTGCCGCTGATGACTGAACAAGCTGAAAGTCGGCAAGCCTTCCCTCTTTTTCCTCCTTTCTCTCTCTCTCTCACTATTTCTCCTCTCACTATTACTCTCACTCTCTGCCCCCCTCCAACACCCCCCCCCCCCCCCTTTTCGGCTCCATTGTACAGCTGTCAGGAGCTGGCATGCCTCCCCTGACAATCTGCTCTTTAATAGCTAATATCAGGGTACATTTCCTGCGGCACTGGACTGGAACTGAGAGATGGTGGCTGGGCTATAGGCATCTCTTTCTCACACACACACACACACACACACGCACACACACACACACACACACACCCACAAACACATACACACAGAACCCACTGACAGACGGCTGCTGAGTCATCTTCTAATCTAAAGCAACAATCTCTCTGTCCTCTGTCCATCTTGGTGGAACAGCAAGGCGTGGACATGCGCACACACACACACACACACACACACACACACACACACACACACACACACACACACACACACACACACACACACACGCATACACACACACACACACACACACACACACACACTCACTCTATTTGTAAACAACTACCGCAAATACGCATCTGCATTCGCTGAACACGCAAAAGTTTGTACTTCTGTCTTCGTGGGTTATTGGCTTATGCATAATTTAGGGAAGTAACCGAATTCAAATAGTTTACTGTGAAGGAGCAAATAATGCAAACACATAAGAGGAAAAGTTCTATTTGTTTTGTTTTACTAACTCTTGAAAGTTTTCATCTGTTTGAAACGACTTGCATCTACTTGCTTTTTTTAGGCCTGAGCGACACAGAAGACCACAAAATCTGATGCTCAGCCGTCAACATTGTTTTGGTAATGCTAAAATAATCCCATAGTTCCATACCAAATCACGTCTAAACTCAGCCTTATAATCTCAAACACAATCCCGTAGCTTCATACCAAACCACAAAAATCCCATAATTCTATACCAAACTATACTTCTATACATAAACAGAGCCTTATAATCTCCAAAATAATGCCACAGGTTTACACCAAACCAGACCTAAACAGAGCCTTATAATCTCCAAAATAATCCCACAGGTCTACACCAAACCAAATGTAAACAGAGCCTTATAATATCCAAAATAATCCCACAGTTCTACACCAAACCAGACGTAAACAGAGCCTTATAATATCCAAAATAATCCCACAGTTCTACACCAAACCAGACGTAAACAGAGCGTTATAATCTCCAAAATAATCTCACAGTTCTACACCAAACCAGACGTAAACAGAGCCTTATAATCTCCAAAATAATCCCACAGTTCTACACCAAACCAGACGTAAACAGAGCCTTATAATCTCCAAAATAATCCCACAGTTCTAGACCAAACCAGACCTAAACAGAGCTTTATAATCTCCAAAATAATCCCACAGTTCTACACCAAACCAGACGTAAACAGAGCCTTATAATCTCCAAAATAATCCCACAGTTCTACACCAAACCAGACGTAAACAGAGCCTTATAATCTCCAAAATAATCCCACAGTTCTACACCAAACCAGACCTAAACAGAGCCTTATAATCTCCAAAATAATCCCACAGTTCTACACCAAACCAGACCTAAACAGAGCCTTATAATCTCCAAAATAATCCCACAGTTCTACACCAAACCAGACGTAAACAGAGCCTTATAATCTCCAAAATAATCCCACAGTTCTACACCAAACCAGACCTAAACAGAGCCTTATAATCTCCAAAATAATCCCACAGGTCTACACCAAACCAAATGTAAACAGAGCCTTATAATATCCAAAATAATCCCACAGTTCTACACCAAACCAGACGTAAACAGAGCCTTATAATATCCAAAATAATCCCACAGTTCTACACCAAACCAGACGTAAACAGAGCGTTATAATCTCCAAAATAATCTCACAGTTCTACACCAAACCAGACGTAAACAGAGCCTTATAATCTCCAAAATAATCCCACAGTTCTACACCAAACCAGACGTAAACAGAGCCTTATAATCTCCAAAATAATCCCACAGTTCTAGACCAAACCAGACCTAAACAGAGCTTTATAATCTCCAAAATAATCCCACAGTTCTACACCAAACCAGACGTAAACAGAGCCTTATAATCTCCAAAATAATCCCACAGTTCTACACCAAACCAGACGTAAACAGAGCCTTATAATCTCCAAAATAATCCCACAGTTCTACACCAAACCAGACCTAAACAGAGCCTTATAATCTCCAAAATAATCCCACAGTTCTACACCAAACCAGACCTAAACAGAGCCTTATAATCTCCAAAATAATCCCACAGTTCTACACCAAACCAGACGTAAACAGAGCCTTATAATCTCCAAAATAATCCCACAGTTCTAGACCAAACCAGACCTAAACAGAGCTTTATAATCTCCAAAATAATCCCACAGTTCTACACCAAACCAGACGTAAACAGAGCCTTATAATCTCCAAAATAATCCCACAGTTCTACACCAAACCAGACGTAAACAGAGCCTTATAATCTCCAAAATAATCCCACAGTTCTACACCAAACCAGACCTAAACAGAGCCTTATAATCTCCAAAATAATCCCACAGTTCTACACCAAACCAGACCTAAACAGAGCCTTATAATCTCCAAAATAATCCCACAGTTCTACACCAAACCAGACGTAAACAGAGCCTTATAATCTCCAAAATAATCCCACAGTTCTAGACCAAACCAGACCTAAACAGAGCTTTATAATCTCCAAAATAATCCCACAGTTCTACACCAAACCAGACGTAAACAGAGCCTTATAATCTCCAAAATGATCCCACAGTTCTACACCAAACCAGACCTAAACAGAGCCTTATAATCTCCAAAATAATCCCACAGTTCTACACCAAACCAGACGTAAACAGAGCCTTATAATCTCCAAAATAATCCCACAGTTCTAGACCAAACCAGACCTAAACAGAGCTTTATAATCTCCAAAATAATCCCACAGTTCTACACCAAACCAGACGTAAACAGAGCCTTATAATCTTCAAAATAATCCCACAGTTCTACCCCAAACCAGACCTAAACAGAGCCTTATAATCTCCAAAATAATCCCACAGTTCTACACCAAACCAGACGTAAACAGAGCCTTATAATCTCCAAAATAATCCCACAGTTCTACCCCAAACCAGACCTAAACAGAGCCTTATAATCTCCAAAATAATCCCACAGTTCTACACCAAACCAGACGTAAACAGAGCCTTATAATCTCCAAAATAATCCCACAGTTCTACACCAAACCAGACGTAAACAGAGCCTTATAATATCCAAAATAATCCCACAGTTCTACACCAAACCAGACCTAAACAAAGCTTTATAATCTCCAAAATAATCCCACAGTTCTACACCAAACCAGACGTAATCAGAGCCATATAATATCCAAAATAATCCCACAGTTCTACACCAAACCAGATGTAAACAGAGCCTTATAATCTCCAAAATAATCCCACAGTTCTACACCAAACCAGACCTAAACAGAGCCTTATAATCTCCAAAATAATCCCACAATTCTACACCAAACCAGAGCTAAACAGAGCCTTATAATCTTCAAAATAATCCCACAGTTCTACCCCAAACCAGACCTAAACAAAGCCTTATAATCTCCAAAATAATCTCACAGTTCTACACCAAACCAGACGTAAACAGAGCCTTATAATATCCAAAATAATCCCACAGTTCTACACCAAACCAGACCTAAACAATGCTTTATAATCTCCAAAATAATCCCACAGTTCTACACCAAACCAGACGTAAACAGAGCCTTATAATATCCAAAATAATCCCACAGTTCTACACCAAACCAGACCTAAACAAAGCGTTATAATCTCCAAAATAATCCCACAGTTCTACACCAAACCAGACGTAAACAGAGCCTTATAATCTCCAAAATAATCCCACAGTTCTACACCAAACCAGACGTAAACAGAGCCTTATAATATCCAAAATAATCCCACAGTTCTACACCAAACCAGACCTAAACAGAGCTTTATAATCTCCAAAATAATCCCACAGTTGTACACCAAACCAGACATAAACAGAGCCTTATAATCTCCAAAATAATCCCACAGTTCTACACCAAACCAGAGCTAAACAGCGCCTTATAATCTTCAAAATAATCCCACAATTCTACACCAAACCAGAGCTAAACAGCGCCTTATAATCTTCAAAATAATCCCACAGTTCTACCCCAAACCAGACCTAAACAGAGCCTTATAATCTCCAAAATAATCTCACAATTCTACACCAAACCAGACGTAAACAGAGCCTTATAATCTCCAAAATAATCCCACAGTTCTACACCAAACCAGACCTAAACAGAGCCTTATAATCTCCAAAATAATCCCACAATTCTACACCAAACCAGAGCTAAACAGCGCCTTATAATCTTCAAAATAATCCCACAGTTCTACCCCAAACCAGACCTAAACAGAGCCTTATAATCTCCAAAATAATCTCACAGTTCTACACCAAACCAGACCTAAACAGAGCCTTATAATATCCAAAATAATCCCACAGTTCTACACCAAACCAGACCTAAACAAAGCTTTATAATCTCCAAAATAATCCCACAGTTCTACACCAAACCAGACGTAAACAGAGCCTTATAATATCCAAAATAATCCCACAGTTCTACACCAAACCAGACCTAAACAGAGCCTTATAATCTCCAAAATAATCCCACAGTTCTACACCAAACCAGACCTAAACAGAGCCTTATAATCTCCAAAATAATCCCACAGTTCTACACAAACTGGGTGACTGAACCGTAGGACTGTTTCCTCGATATTTAAAGACATTGTGAATGTAAGGCTGTTCTTCATGTTACAAATCTCATTGATTTAGTAGGGAAAATATGAATGCATTGTTACTGTTAAATTTATAGGTTTCATGTATAAAAACTAATTAACTTGTGGGCTCTACATTTACAAGTTCGATGCGGAACTTTGCTGTTAACTCTGTCTTTGTGGGCTTCGTGATTAGAGCTTAGCTTTTGCTTTTATTCACTGATTACATATAAACAGTATATATTCCCTCCCCCTGTTATTTCGCTGAAAACAAAAAGAAAAGCACTGAAATAAACACGTTAAGCAGACACTCCAGAAGGCCACCCTCCTCCCTCTCTGTTGCCGGCCTGTTACTCTCTGTGCCCTCTGCTTTTCATTGCAGCTCCTGATACGGTGCCAAATAAACTCCAGCTAATGCGCCTTTCCGCCGCCTCCGCCATTCATCTCCCTGACATCTCCGCGCATTAATATTCATTAGCGAGTGGCATTTTGACAAACAAACACTCACACGCGCCGCTGTGCCGCGAACACTGGGCTGAGAGAGGAGAGCGGAGTGAGGGTCATCTGAGCGCGAGCCTTATCCGCTCTGACCGCCAGCAGCAGGTACCTGACGCTGCCACTGCAGCGACTCTTTTTGTTCAGAGCCCCCAATAACAGGAATGAGTCCAGACCTGATTTCTGATAGAGATAAACTCAGAGACGAGAGAGAGAGAGACAGAGAGAGAGACAGAGAGAGAGAGAGAGACAGAGACAGAGAGTCAGAGAGAGAGAGAGAGAGAGAGAGAGAGACAGAGAGAGAGAGACACAGAGAGAGAGAGAGAGACAGAGAGAGAAAGAGACAGAGAGTCAGAGAGAGAGAGAGAGAGAGAGAAAGCACATCTGACTGCATAGAACAGAGAAGAACAGATATTTATGCAGAGACAAGAGAAGAGGAAAATGGAGAAAAAAGAATAAAACATGGACAAGTGGAAATAAGACATACTGAGAAAAGAGGAAAGGACAAAGAAGAGAGGGAAAGGGAAAAGAGAAGAGAAGGTGCCAGAAAAGAGAAGAAAGGAAAAAGAAGAGAAAAAGGATGGAGAAGAGAGGAGAAGGTGGAAGAGAGGAGAAAAGAGAAAAAGGATGAATGAGAAGGTAGAAACAATGAGATGTGAAAAGAAGAGAAGAGAAGAGAAAAGAACACAAGAGTAAAGAAAAGAAGAGAAGGGAAAAGAACACAAGAGAAAAGAAAAGAAGAGAAGAGAAAAGAACACAAGAGAAAAGAAAAGAAAAGAAGAGAAGGGAAGAGAAGAGAGAAGAGAAAAGAGAAGGTGGAGGAAAAGAGAAGAAACGAAGGGAAGAGCCGAGCTTGCATGCTGGATTGCCCACACATGTAGAGGAACCCGAGGCGTCTGCTGCTCCACATTTTTGCATTCGTCTCCTTTCGTTTGGGTTCCAGACTCCATCTGAGGCTAAAAGGCTAAAATCTCCCAGCCTGGCCTCCAGCTCTGACAAGCAGGATGTTGTTAGTGAAATTTAGGGGTAATTTAAGACGCCGGAGTCTGGGGTCTCGGAATGGATCTCTTCCAGAAACTTCAGGGCAACACCTGTCCCATAAAAAAGCCATCAAATCGTTGCAGGTGTCTGAGTAGAAATAGATGTTCTCAGAGGATGAGATGAGCCCTCCCAAGCCTGAGAGGGCATATTTAAAAACGAAAAAAAGGAACGAAAGAAAAGAAGAAAGAAAAAGGGAGGTAAATTACGATTCCATGGTGCGTTCCAAACATGTGTTGGGTGTAGCTAATTCCAGAAAGTGCTTACGCACGTATTCTCGGGCCAGGGAGCTTAGCATGATCCACTGGGGCACGACTCCATCTTCTGAATCACTAATAAACCTCGACATGGAAAGACTGGGTCGCTTCATTTAAAAGTGGCAATAGACTCCCGGGTATCGGAGACGAGGATCTGTGCTCGCCCTGAGGGTTCTTGTTTACGACTGGTATCTAGGTTAGGTGAGGTCAGTACAGTCCCTCTCCCTCATGGGGGTACCATGTTGCTCTGTGACAGGTCAGGCAGTGCTTCAAGAGTTTTACACAGTGACCTTTCGCGTGACGAACATCAGCAGCATTAATGCAAGAAGCAGCTCGGCCTGTCATACAAATTACGGCTGCGATGATGAATTTAAGGAGCGTTTCCTGTTTCCAAACCAGGTCCGAGAAGAAAGAGGAAAAAACCCTCATGGCTGGAGGAACTCAACGCACGTTGAGAGATATTTAATCCGTACGAATGATTTGAGGGCAGAGGAGGTGCAGTTGATAAACGCTCAACACAAGGCATTCAGGGAGCCAAAAACAAGGCAGGCCTTCAGTGGATATGTTTACAAGCATTTTTGCCAATCCAAACAAAGACATTCCGATTAAGATTAGACAAATTAAGACTGAGGTGTTTATATGCACTCTACTCAACAATCTGATGGAACATCTCCGTTTAAATGCTCACTACAAGTAATGCGATCCAAAATGATGCACATGCGTAGAGAACCGTTTAAAGTAGAGGCGTTATTATTCCTCTATTCAACAGATTATTACAAGACTACCCACCTTGCTAAGTCTAGTCTAGTCTGATTGAGGTGTTTACATGGATGTGTTCTTGTGAATGTAAGTGAATGTGGCTACTGACAGCTGTAATAGAGGAGGGGTTGGGACTAGTGGTCGCAGTCGACCCTCAACTATATGACCTCATGGATCGAATTTATCGCAACAAAGACTTTAGATCAGCTGAGTTTTCCTGCCAGGAGCCACTTGCTAGATATTAGAAGGTCACTTTCAGCCTTCAAATGCACTTTGCAGTGCATCTCACGTAGGTTGTGCAAGGTGAAAGCAGTACCCCAGAATGGCACTTTCCTAGAAAGGTCACACTGCAACACTGACGTGAAACACCACCCTTCCTTAGCACCCCCGACATTTTTTTTGCCTTCACAAACCTAACTAATGTATCGCTACTACAACATAGTGAATGTTTCCGATATCAGAGAACAGTCCTACAGCGTACGTATACTTAAATAGGGATTGTTTTACTTCACATACATGCCAAATTTTAGCTGGAAACATACATAGGGTTATAAGATCCCGCTGGTGTGGGTTCATGCCAGTTTCCTCCCTCTCAGTGATGTACTGATAATGCACTGTTGCAGTAAAGAACGAATGATTATTAATCGTATCGAATTTTTTGTCAACTAGTAATATAAAGGGAGTCAAATGCTTGGTTTACTAGTTGGCCCTTAGCGTACCCATGAGTACCTACAAGTGTTTAGTAGTGTAGGTTTCGTCTTGAAGTGGTAAAGCATAGCAGAAGTATTTCAGGGTAGTCTTACAGAAGTTGACAGTGGAATTGGTTTCATCTCCTGTGAAGTACTACTAGGCTAACAAAGAACATTTGGCTCTGTGTTTAGCAGAAAACCTGCTTTCTAGATCCTCCTCCTGAATGCTGACTGTTGCTCCTGCCACCGCCATGTCTCACTGCTGATATCAAGCAATGTGACTGTCCACAGCACTGACTGACAGTGGTTCTCAAACTGGTCCTCTAGGACTCGGTCCCTTTATTCTTGCGTGTTGCAAGTTAGGTTGCAACCAAAATCTGGACCAGTTTGAGAACCAGTGCACTAGACAACTAGTCTGCTATCACACTTGACGTCTACCTTGTGGAGAAATTTCAGCTTTCTGAAGGTGAACACTGCAAACTATGGTGTCCATAAGATAATTTACATCTAAAAATGAAACAAAGGCAACAACACATACAAACAACCAATGGTGGCGCTTACCTTTCCAGTCCGTGCCATTCTGCAGTGGCGCAGGAAGAGAGAGGCTCTTGGATGGTTCCTTACTGGCATTCTCCCTGGCCACCACCAAGCTTTTCTGCTTGCACTTGGGGGCATCCAGGGATTTGAGCCTCTTGGCATGCTTGGTGCCTTTGTAGTGGGCCAGCGCTTGGCTCTGTGGAAGAAAGAGACGGAGGGGCTAAGCCACAGAGTGAGAGAGGAAAGGGCTGGAAGCAACCACCAGCAAACTAGAGGCTAGCATCCTCTCATCCCCAGCATCAAGTCGGTGGTCCACCAGATCTTTTTCCCAACTGCTGACTTTTAACATCAATCACTGGCTTATAGGACTTTCCTCTGTTTAATCTGCTAACATCACACATCACTACACTACACCTCACTAGTAAAAGGTTGGACCCCCTTTTGCCTTCAGAACTGCCTCAATTCTTCATGGCAGACTTTCAACAAGGTGTTGGAAACGTTCCTCAGAGATTCTGGTTGGTTATTTGAGTTCCTGCTGCCTTTCTATCATCTGGAACCAGTCTGCCCGTTCTCCTCTGACCTCTCACATCAACAAGGCATTTTCGTCCACACAACTGACCGCTCACTGGATATTTCCTCTTTTTCGGACCGTTCTCTGTGAACCCTAGAGATGGTTGTGTGTGAAAATCCCAGATCAGCAGTTTCTGAAATACTCAGACCAGCCCGTCTGGCACCAACAACCACGCCACGTTCAAAGCCCCTTAAATCCCCTTTCTTCCCCGTTCTGATGCTCGGTCTGCACTTCAGCAGGTCGTCTTGACCACCTCTACATGCCTAAATGCAGTGAGTTGCAGCCGTGTGATTGGCTGATTAGCTATTTATGTTAAGAAGAAATTGAACCTAATTGTACCTAATAAAGTGGCTGCTGAGTGTACATGTATGCAGCACTTTCCAGTGTGGAGGAGGGTAGGTTCCCCTTCTGAGTATCTTTTGTATCACTTTCAGGTAGAAATTGGACACATCCTGCCTGAGCATCTGATGAAGGATTGTGCAAAATGTTGATCATGCAAAAAATGGGTGGATATATTTAAACATATTCTGGGCAATTTGCTAAAGTTTGGGCAAACAGCAGTGGCCAGTTTACATGTAACTCTGGTATAAGGAGACTTCCTTACAGTAGCAGAAGATACAATGGCGAGACAGAAGAACAAGCCTTGAACGTGTTCTGAAAAGAATATTTACCATCAGAATAATTGTAAACTCTCGAGATCAGGCATTTTGGCAGCTCCACTGTTTCTTCTGCCTTAGTAAATCACTTGATTGATATATTCTGGTTGGCCAGCAATAGAGCGGCGATAATTTGCTTCTTTTCTGCAGGAACCAAACTCACAATCTCACAGTACAGGCTGGACAAATGGTTAAGACCACGAAACATCACTGTGGTGTCACAAAATCATCCAAATCTACACCTTAGCTCACTTTAACATGAGACTAACATGCTAAAACACACACACAAAGACTTTTTTATATAGATAAATAATGAAAATGAAGAGGTAATAAGCATAAACCAAACACACAGAGCATTCTGGGTAACTCTGCGCCCAGGGCTACAACATACTGAAATGAGTTCAAGAAGTGTGATGAATGAGAGCTGAGAATCATGTCAGTCACTATAAAATTAAATTATATTATTACCATCAGTTATCGGAGTTTTTCGCCCCTCTAAAATTCGTAGTGGCCACAGAATTTTCACATCTTTAGGCCCAAAACTTGAACGCCAGTTTCAAAGCTCATATGACAGACATAGGCAACTGTGCTCAAATTTATATCTGCCTCTTTTCCGTCTCCCTCTGCGACACTCATTAGGGGGGCTGGACCTGCATTTCTGGGCAAGCTGTTTTAGGACAGTGTCTATTGTCAAACAACTCTACACCAAACAAAACTGATATGAACAGAACATCAGGTGGGGTACAGAAGCTGTGAACTGCAAGCACACCCCACTGGAGTCACGGTTGAACACTCGGCCCGATTGTGCCTCGCGGGACTCAAGCCGAACAAGCAGTGCCCATCTGCTGCAGGGGAGAGCGAGGACTACAGGAAGGCCTCTCAGATCTTGCATGTCATTTTAAGTCTAGCCAAGTCCATCTGCAGAGCAGTTTTAGCAGCTTTAGAGCAAGACACTGAAGCTCGTAAATATCCCCGCGAATTGTCTGAGTGATTTACAGGTAATTGACGGCTTTGCTTTGAGCAAACGTTGGAAACAAAAAGGGAACTTGTCAGGGGAGAGAGATCCCGTCCTTATTGCTGTGGGATATTACCGTTTTTTATGGCAGAAACCTTGGCATAAATATGCCGGTTTGCTGCCAGCCTTCATGGCAAAAAAAAAAACAGGCCTATTAATAATGCAGGGGCATTGTCAAAGGCGCCTAACGCCGAGCGACACCCGAATTCACCTTCAAAGCGGGTTTATTATGACTCACTCGGACAGGGCCATATGCAGGGACTTTCAGTTGTCCTTGTTTACCTCGGCACGCTCCCCTGGTCGACGGTCTGACATTGCCTGCAGCGGCAAAGGAGACAGTCAGGAGGCAACGGAACGCCTTTCGGAATACATAAGGCAGCCGTCAGCTTGCTGACAAGCAGAGGCAGGCATGTGAACGGCACGCCACCTCGCTGACTGACACAAGGAGTGATGTGCACACACAAATATTTCGCCTGCTCTGCTCATTTCCCTCCTGACGTCGCCGTTAAGCCCACGCTCACGCTTTAAAATCTTCTTACAGCAGCTTTCATACATGTATTCCCTTAGATTTCACAGGTTCGCACGCCGTCTGCAGCCGGCACGCCAGGGTCTTTGAGCCTACTGTTTACGGATGATAGCAGCGTAAGCCGTAGTTCTGAAACTTAAACCCTGAATTAAGCGTTTTCCCCGCTCCAGCATACCTGATTCAACCTTGCCATGCGGCTGACGAGCTGAATCGGGTGGAAAGGATCAGGGAGAACATGGAACTGCAGCTTTCCATGACTGTAGTCATGGGAAACACTGATGATCACTGTTTAAAGCTACTGTCTGAGGTGGATACAGCAGGTTTTTGAAAAGAATAAAGGCTGATGTATAATGGGAAATAAATATTCATTTCTCTTATCAAGATATTATTAATCATGAAGTATTACTGATATTTCTGTGAAAAAATTCAAATGGATCAAAATGGTCTAAAATGTGTCTTGGAACAAACTCCTTCATGGATAAACAACGTTTCTCCATAAATTAGCCATACCTTAAAGGTGCAGTGTGTAAGATTTAGTGGCACCTAATAGTGAGGTTGCAGATTGCAACCGTCTGAATCCCCCTCCCTCACCCCTCCCTTTCCAAGTGTATAGTAGAACCTACGAAGGCTGTCAGGTTTTCTGCCGTCGCCTGTCCAGATTTTCGCTTCTTTGATGATAAGGTTTCATCCTTTGTTGCTTTTTCTCGTGCTAAATAATAAGTCCGATCCTCCTGTTGTCAAAATTTCTTGTTCTAAAACGTCTCACAACACAAAATGGTTAGCAGTGGCAGCAACCACTGATTCTTCTTCTTTCTTCGTTGTCCAAATGGTATTACAGCAGAACCAAATTCAAGCTGCCGCTTCAATGAAAAAATGCGAAAGGCGCCCTCTAGAGCCAGTGTTTGGTTTGTCCATTCTGGGCTACTGTAGAAACACGGTGGCCTTGGTTGGAAGAAGACCTGCTCCCTTTCTACATATGAAGGGCTCAAAAACACAATTCAGTTACCTGTAATTATGCACTAATGAAATCATGGTGTTCCATTTCTGCTAATAGATCCCCATCAATCTTACACACTGCACCTTTAAAGGGACATGACGGCCTATATGGAAAACACAACCAACTTGCCTACTCTTGCTTAGGTGTATTTACTAGCCCATAGATTAGTGGCTAGTAGTCATGACTGAATAACACCCCAGGGGTTGTGTGATGTATTTGCACAATGCACACTGGATATTGTAATGAAAGAACATCAAAAATATAAAAATGACAAAATTATACATTCTGTCAAACAGCGAAGGCTGAGGGATACAATGTGCTACAGAATACTGTAACTAACAAATAACAACTGATAAATAACAACAAATAGAAAACTTAAAAGTTAAAGTTGAAGTCAAACCTTGAGAATAATACCAAAGATTGATTTTATCCATATGTTGTGCCTTTAAATGCCAAAGCTGAAAGCCAGATTTACCCAAACATTAGCGCATGTTACTTGAAAGTTTCAAAAGAAGGCACAGCAACTAAAACGCATCTCTAAATCAAATGCAACCGTCTATACAATGTCAGTGTAAGATTGCATACTGCATCTTTAATATCATATTTCTTTCCACCACAGCCATATGGAGCAAACTAAGAATGTAAAAACCATAAGTGTGAAATGAATCTCTCTGTGAAAGCAATAATCTCACACTGCTATGAAAACACTTTGAAAAATTGTATTTATAGAGACAGACGCAAGAGACAGTAATGAAACAGATTTATATGGTTTGGGTTTGTATGTGCAGCATCATTAGAGGAGCATATTGTCATGAAAATGGTTCTACTGGCAAGATAAATGTGATGTCATATACCAGCCTTGTAGCATCCATAGCTCTCCACTGCAAAGACAGAGAGAGAGAGAGAGAGAGAGAGAGAGAGAGAGAGAGAGAGAGAGAGAGAGAGAGAGAGACAGAGAGAGAGAGAGAGGGGGGAGAAAGACAAAGAGACAGAGAGAGAGAAAGAGAAAGACAGAGAGAGAGAGAGAGAGACAGAGAGAGAGAGAGAGAGAGAGAGACAGAGAGAGAGAGAGAGAGGGGAGAAAGACAAAGAGACAGAGAAAGAGAAAGACAGAGAGAGAGAGAAAGAGAAAGACAGAGAGAGAGAGAGAGAGAGAGAGGGAGAAAGACAGAGAGAGAGAGAGAAATAGAGAAAGACAGAGAGAGAGAGCGAGAGAGAGAGAGAGGGAGAAAGACAGAGAGAGAGAGATAGAGAGAGAGAGAAAGAGAGAGAGAAATAGAGAAAGACAGAGAGAGAGAGAGAGAGAGAGAGAGAAAGAAAGAGACAGAGAGAGAGAAAGAGAAAGACAGAGAGAGAGAGAGGGAGAAAGACAGAGAGAGAGAGAGAGAGAGAGAGAGAGAGAGAGAGATAGAGAGAGAGAGAGAGAGAGAGAGAGAGAGAGAGGTGTGATGCGGATGGATGTTTTGTGTAATCTCCACTGCAATCAATCTTTCATTAAAGGGCCGATATGGAAGAATTGTCCTTAGCGACACTCTCAGTGTGACAGTGCTGTGATTGAAGCCGGGGGGATGGAGAGATTCCTCTTCGGAAAGTCTTTAACTAAGACGGGCACCTGCGACGGGACTCCGTTAAATAACGCTATCAGTCAATCAGACAAGCAAATTAGTGCTGCAGTCCCTGAAGCGGCGTGTTTAGCAGATAAAAGGCGAATCGCTTTAACTGTTAAAAGGGAGTCTTTTGGTAGAAAAAGCATCTCCATATCGCCTTTCAGCTGCATTGATTTACAAATGTTGATTAGAATTGATTACAATAATAAATTGTGGGCTCATTAGCTTGTAGTTGGGATAAAAAAAAACAAAAACATGCTTTTATTACCTGTGTTATGTTAAAAACTCATCGACTCAAATTCGTGTTTTTTTCTCTCAATTTTTCCACTTTCAAATAGAATCTAATTGTGGTGAGATTTCATGATTCACTGTATCTTTTTCACTAAAGAGTTGCTACCAAATCAAATCAAATCAAATCAAATCATTTAAAAATTTTGAGATTTTGAGATCATTTGAGATGCACTGAATCATTTCCTGAAGAATCAAATCTAAGATTTATAATTGTTTCTTAAGGGATCACATTCGAGATCTTTGAGATTTTCAAAGAAATTTAATCAAATTGTCTTGAAATCTGAGAACTCACAATGCACTGAATCATTTACTAAAGAATCACATTCAAACTGAATCCAATCACTGGGAAATTTGAAATCTCATAAGGCGTTGTTTCCTAAGGAATCAATCAATCAACTTGAATCAAATTGAATTTGAAAGTAAATTTTGAGAATTTGTGATGTACTTAATCGTTTACTAAAGCATCATAATCAAACTGAATCAAGTAATAGAGGTCGGAGATTACATCAGGATTCGATTTCTGAAGAGTCATCAGACTGAATCAATTCATCAATTTTTTCTGAGATCTGATGAAGCACTGTTCACTGAAGAATCATAATTGAATCAAGTAATCACTAATGCACTGATCACTGAAGAATCATAATCTAATTGAATCGAGTCATTACTGAAGCAATGATCACTGAAGAATCATAATCTAATTGAATCGAGTCATTACTGAGGCACTGATCACTGAAGAATCATAATCTAATTGAATCGATTCATTACTGAAGCACTGATCACCGAAGAATCATAATCTAATTGAATCGATTCATTACTGAAGCACTGATCACTGAAGAATCATAATCTAACTGAATCGATTCATTACTGAAGCACTGATCACTGAAGAATCATAATCTGCTTGAATTGAATTGTGGTGAATTTAGAAATGAATCGCTTGCTAAAGAACCTTGTTAAAGAATCTAATCAACGGCGTGAAGTCTGAGATTCCACGATGCATGTCTGTTGTAACTGAATCAAATCAAGTCAGTCGAGATTCCTAAAGGAGAGTTTTCTGACGAAATGTAATCGTTGAGAGGTTGACGCCTCTGTTATCTCCTCGTGCTGTCAGACACGGTGTTACTTCATATTCTCTTCTCATGTCTAATATTTCCCAAGGAGGAACAGGACGCGCTGCATCTCTCTCATAAAATTCTGAAATCTGAAATGTCACGAAAACCAAATTTCATTTCCAGAGTTGGCGGCCCGGCTCGTCCCCGAAGCGAAGTGCTCAAAGGCCCGTTTCATTTCTGAAAAACGTGACATAAAAAGTTCCTGTCCCGTTCTGAGCCGGGAGCGTGCCGGGCGCAGAGAGAAGGAGGACAGTGTTCCTCGCAGTGCTGCTGTGATCTGAATGTAAAATCTCCCCCAGGGCTCTCTGCTCACACACAGCGCTGCGGAGGACGCGGTAGGAAAACAGCGGCGGTCCTGACGGATGACTCTGACAATCGCTGATTATCCCCCGATAGAGTGCAATGCCCACGATGTAATAACTGTGACGGAGCGTCAGAATAGATGGAGGCGCGCAGAGAAAATGGTGATTTTAATATGATGTTCTTTGGACTAAAGACCTCAGGTAAAACAATATTGCAGAGGAGGAAGCTCTCATGAATTAAAAATGTCAGTGAATGAGCTTTGGCTGTGTAAACTTTTGAATTCCTGCCACAGCGTGGAGTTATTTTCAGCAGGCAAAGCCTTATTTGGTCAAAAAGCGTCTTCAAACGCGCGCAGGCTAATTAGTTTTACAGTAAGTAAGAAAATAACACAGTGGACAAAATCTGCAGTGAGCCAGTAATTTAACAGCTGCACTGACCACTCTGTTCTACACACTGACCTTGTGCTTCCACTCACTGGCCACTTTATTAGAAACACCTCTCGTGTAGTTTCACTCACTGGCCACTTTATTAGAAACACTGACCTTGTACTTCCACTCACTGGCCACTTTATTAGAAACACTGACCTTGTACTTCCACTCACTGGCCACTTTATTAGAAACACCGACCTTGTGCTTCTACTAACTGGCCACTTTATTAGAAACACCTCTCGTGTAGTTTCACTCACTGGCCACTTTATTAGAAACACTGACCTTGTGCTTCTACTAACTGGCCACTTTATTAGAAACACTGACCTTGTACTTCCACTCACTGGCCACTTTATTAGAAACACTGACCTTGTACTTCCACTCACTGGCCACTTTATTAGAAACACCGACCTTGTGCTTCTACTAACTGGCCACTTTATTAGAAACACTGACCTTGTACTTCCACTCACTGGCCACTTTATTAGAAACACTGACCTTGTACTTCCACTCACTGGCCACTTTATTAGAAACACTGACCTTGTACTTCCACTCACTGGCCACTTTATTAGAAACACTGACCTTGTACTTCCACTCACTGGCCACTTTATTAGAAACACTGACCTTGTACTTCCACTCACTGGCCACTTTATTAGAAACACTGACCTTGTACTTCCACTCACTGGCCACTTTATTAGAAACACCGACCTTGTACTTCCACTCACTGGCCACTTTATTAGAAACACCGACCTTGTGCTTCCACTCACTGGCCACTTTATTAGAAACACCGACCTTGTGCTTCCACTCACTGGCCACTTTATTAGAAACACCTACCTTGTGCTTCCACTCACTGGCCACTTTATTAGAAACACTGACCTTGTACTTCCACTCACTGGCCACTTTATTAGAAACACTGACCTTGTACTTCCACTCACTGGCCACTTTATTAGAAACACTGACCTTGTACTTCCACTCACTGGCCACTTTATTAGAAACACCGACCTTGTACTTCCACTCACTGGCCACTTTATTAGAAACACCCACCTTGTGCTTCCACTCACTGGACACTTTATTAGAAACACTGACCTTGTGCTTCCACTCACTGGACACTTTATTAGAAACACCGACCTTGTGCTTCCACTCATTGGCCACTTTATTAGAAACACCGACCTTGTGCTTCCACTCACTGGCCACTTTATTAGAAACACCCACCTTGTGCTTCCACTCACTGGACACTTTATTAGAAACACCCACCTTGTGCTTCCACTCACTGGACACTTTATTAGAAACACTGACCTTGTGCTTCCACTCACTGGACACTTTATTAGAAACACCGACCTTGTGCTTCTACTAACTGGCCACTTTATTAGAAACACCGACCTTGTACTTCCACTCACTGGCCACTTTATTAGAAACACCCACCTTGTACTTCCACTCACTAGCCGCTTTATTAGAAACACCGACCTTGTGCTTCCACTCACTGGACACTTTATTAGAAACACCCACCTTGTGCTTCCACTCACTGGACACTTTATTAGAAACACTGACCTTGTGCTTCCACTCACTGGACACTTTATTAGAAACACCGACCTTGTGCTTCTACTAACTGGCCACTTTATTAGAAACACCGACCTTGTACTTCCACTCACTGGCCACTTTATTAGAAACACCCACCTTGTGCTTCCACTCACTGGACACTTTATTAGAAACACTGACCTTGTGCTTCCACTCACTGGACACTTTATTAGAAACACCGACCTTGTGCTTCTACTAACTGGCCACTTTATTAGAAACACCGACCTTGTACTTCCACTCACTGGCCACTTTATTAGAAACACCCACCTTGTACTTCCACTCACTAGCCGCTTTATTAGAAACACCTTGTACTTCCACTAATATTTTTTAATATGTTGGTGGAGAGGGGCACACTTTTTGTTATGCAAAATATTACCAAAAAAACCCTCACTACTATTATAACTATTACACATAAAAAATGAGAAGACACATGTAGGTTCACTTGTTTTGGATAGTAAATAAAAGGGCTATATAACCAGGTGACCTCTGCTTCCTATCACCACCACTGCAAAGACAACTGATCATTTCAGTTCGTTTCTCTGCAACAAGCCATCCTGCATGAAATCACTCTGAAAGACTTTGTTTATGTCTCAGTTACTGAATCATACAGAAGTTTAGAAAAATACATGGAATGCCCCTTTAATTGTGTTAACCTTGACAAACAATCTGAGCTGTAACGTTGCTTTATAAACAAGGGTGACCAGATGTTTTTCAGCCTAATCTCAACTGTACTGCACGGTCAGTTACCGCACACTGTCATTTTGACACATTAGAAATAAACCAATAAGCCACTTCTAATAGAAACCAGTGGGCAGATGCAGATGTGGCAGATGTGGCATTCCTTTTTCTCCATCTACAAAGTTACCATTTCATATACACGAGGTGTTCTTACAGCAGCAATATAAAGGCAGGTGTGGGTCATTTGTGCCGAAGCATGAGGCGCAATCAATCTCTCTGTTTCTCACCTGTGAATTAAATCGCAGTTGGCACACGTTGCAGGAGGCATGTTTCTTTTTAGCGGAAGCGGCGACGCCAAACGTGTGATGTAGAACAGCTTTCTGAACTGGGTCCATCTGCAGGAGGGAGAGAGAGGCAAGAAGAAAAGAGAGAGAATTAGAGAGAGAGAGAGAGGGCAGTCTAATTAACATCACAGCAGCAGATAGTCTTCCAACAGAGAGATAAAACAGAGCTCGAGGCCTTCCTGAAAAAAACAGAGGCGCCCAGGTTGCGGTGCAGCGTCTGGAGAGAATTACGGGTCCATAACGCTGCCCTCCTTTTCACACACACCCCGCAATCTCCATGGCGAAGCGTGCGAAAGGATCGCCGCCTTGCTGTGGTTGTCATGGTGAACCCAAATCAAAATTATACATCTTGGAAAAGGTCTATTTAGACTCCAGGTGCACAAGTGAGCACGAGTACACAGTATATAAATCATACTACATCATATGCACGCTGCATTAAGCTCACGTCCTTCTGTCTACACTCATCCACTTTATCAGCTCCACTGACCGTATAGCTGCACTCTGTAGTTCTACAGTTACAGACTGTTGTCCATCTGTTTCTCTGATACTCTGTTGGCCCCCTTTTACTGTTCTTTAATGGTCAGGACCCCCACAGAGACCCCCATCATTCTCTGCACTGCAGTAACACTGATGTGGTGGTGTGTTAATGTGTGTTGTGCTGGTACGAGCGGATCAAGGATGAGCAGAGCATAGTGGATGTGAACAATGTGAACAAGCCTCATTGTCGTTACTGAGCACAGCATATGAAACGCAACACTGAACGCCAGTTTATTAGAAACATCAACCCTGTCCGTCCACTAACTGGCCACTTTATTAGAAACACCCACCTTGTGCTTCCACTAACTGGCCACTTTATTAGAAACGTTAACCTTGTCCTTACACTAACGGGCCACTTTATTAGAAACACCTACCTTGTGCTTCCACTAACTGGCCACTTTATTAGAAACATCAACCTTAAAATTATTTGCAAAGTTCTCGCAAGAAACAGGTTTTATCAAGGGCCGGCACTCAGCCGATAACACACGCCGACTAATAAATATAATAGACTACTGTTCCATTAACAAATTAGAAAAAATAGTCGTCTCTTTAGATGCAGAGAAAGCATTCGACAGGGTAAATTGGAAATTTTTGTTAGCAGTTCTACATAAATTTGGATTTGGCCCATCCTTTATAAACTGGATCGAAACATTATACAGCTCTCCAAATGCACGGGTTAGGACAAATGATCTTATCTCACAAAGCTTCAGTCTGCAGAGGGGAACTAGACAAGGTTGCCCACTCTCTCCCTCAATGTTTATCATCTTCATTGAGCCACTAGCAGCAAAAATCCGACAGAATGTAAACATCAAAGGAATCCAAACAGAAAATACAGACCATAAAATAAGCCTTTATGCTGATGATGTATTACTTTTCCTCGGGAACTCACAAACCGCTCTTCTAAAGACAATCACACTTATAGATAAGTTCTCATCTGTATCAGATTACTCCATTAATTGGAGTAAATCAACAGTTTTGCCTCTGAATTGTAAATTTCAGAACATCATACCTACATCACTACAGTCGGGCAACATTAGATATCTAGGTATAAATTTTTCTCCCAGGCTGTTAGATCTGGTACGACTGAACCATCTTCCTCTACTAAAAACAATAGAGGACGATCTCACACGTTGGAACTCTCTACCTATATCTCTCATGGGGAGAGTTGCCACAATAAAAATGATGATTCTGCCTAAAGTAAATTATCTGTTCTTAATGATCCCTAATAAACCTTCTATTGCTTGGTTTAAGTCGCTAGACTCATATATTTCTAAATTTTTATGGAAAAGTAAAACATCTAGAATAAGCTTGAAGACTTTACAAAAGCTAAAATGCAGTGGTGGTCTAGAACTACCAAATTTTTATCACTATTTTTTAGCCAATAGACTACAGTATGTTTCAAGGTGGATGAAATCAAACCGCTCAGACAGCCCATGGCTGGATCTGGAACAAACACTCTGTGGGAAATTGAAAATATCTGACTTACCTCTCATTAGCTCCAGCATTAAACATTACAATTGCTTTAAAAGCCTTACAATAAGCACCACCCTGATAGCCTGGTGGGAATTCTTAAAGATGGCTAAGTCTTCACTAATCCCTTGTAAATTAACACCCATTTGGAACAATCCCGATATATGTCGGAAAAAGACAGTACTGAATTTTTCAGAATGGCAAGAAAAAGGAATAAATAATTTAGAACATGTTATTCATGATGGGACCTTTATTTCATTTGAAGATCTTATTTTAAAATATGAAATTAGCAGTAGCAAATTTCTGGAATATCACCAATTGAGGTCCATCATACAGGCAAGATTTAATCTAAGTAATCTAAATCTAGAAATCCCTGTGTGGATAACAGACTTTCTAAACCTCTATACCCCTAAACTGTTATCAAAAATATACAAATTATTATTAAAAATTAATGATTCAATATCCCTTCCAATTACAAAATGGGAGAGAGATCTTTCCATCATCCCGGATGAAAATTTCTGGACACAGATATGTCTAAATACTTTTAAAATGACTAAAAATCCAAATTTACAACTTATACAATACAAAACTCTCCATAGAATACATTATACAGGGCACAGAATGTTCCAAATGGGCCTCAGAGAAACAAATATATGCACTAACTGCACAGGTAATTATATTGAAAATGATATGCATGCTATATGGTCTTGCATGCCTGTTCAGAGATTTTGGCAGACAATATGTGAAGACTTATCCACATGGTTCCATTGTGATATCCAAGCCTCACCAAAACTGTGCATTTTAGGTGATATAAGTGAATTAAACATAGAAACGAATATATCACATATAGTTCTTACTGCCTTATGCATCGCCAAGAAAACTATCCTCATGAAGTGGAAATCAAAAAATGATTTATGTATAACTCACTACAGAAACCTACTTCTAGACCACATTAGTCTGGAAAGAATGTCTGCTACCACTAAAAATCAATTGACTACATTTGAATCCCTCTGGTCCCCACTGATCAGCTCCATCACGTGATGGGGGTAACCGGCTGTAGTCTTGTCTTGTGGTGTACCCAGCAGGTGGCTGGGGGTGGGCTGGGGGATTTGGGTGTCTGATGGCTCTTGGACTGGAGATGGGGGCTGACGCTCTGCGGTTTCTGTGTGCGGGCCCTGTTGTTGATGGTGGGGGGCCTGGATGTGTGCGCTCACGGTCTTGGGGTGGGGACCTGGGGACCCGTGGGGGTGGGTGCTGGCCCCGTCCGGGGGGCTGGCCTCCTCTGTGTGGGCCGGGGTGTGGGATCTGGGGCCTTGGCGCCTGGGGTCGCCCGTCCCCCGTTTGGGCTCCTCCCTGCGCTGGAGGGGTCTGTGCCCCCCTGGGCGCACCGCCGGGTGGTGGGGGGTCTGGGGCGCGCCGGGGTGTCTGTCTGGCATTCCAGGATTCTGGATGCCTCCCGGGAGGAGGGGTGGGGCACTCAAGTAGGGGGACAACCACATAGGGCTGGTTGGTTCTGGACCCAGGACCACTGTGTTTGCGTATATATGGGTGTGTGTGAAGTTTGTGCGGGTGAGTGTGTTTGTGTTGGTATGTATGTGTGTGTGTTTGTATTGTAATCGTGAGTATGTGTATTGTAATCGTGAGTATGTGTATGTGTGATAATTGTTGTCTCTTGTGTGCGTGTGGGTGTGGGTGTTTTGTGCTGTGTCAGCTGTGTGGGCGGGCGCCGGCCTGGAGCGCGGTGGTGTCCTGGGGGCGTGGCCGCTTCGGGCCCTGGGCCGGCCTTCCCTGCGCCGCGGCCGGGTGTAGGAAACCGGGGTGCCTAGTGAGCTAGCGCCAGCTGGCTCTCTTCCTCCGAGGGGTAGTTCTCTGCCTCTCGGTCTTTCTTATCCTGACCCTTCCCCTCCTCCCACTCAGTCAAACATCACACTACACATGGGGGTTCTGGGGGAGGGGGGCCCATGCTACAGTGAGTAGGGCCACCTACCTGGCTCTGCTCGCTGTGATGCGTGATGTCCCACTCCTCCCCTTTTTTCCCCCCTTACAATGACACATTTCATGACACAGTACAGTACACACAGGGCTTTGGGGGGCAGGTGTCACTCAGTGGATGGTGGGTGGCGCTGCTGATGTGACCTCACTTATCTGCTCACTGCTACCTGCCCCTCAATTTTATTTACACATTAGACATTGAGGGCCTTGGGGGGCAGTGTGGCAGTGTGCTGTTATTCAGTACTACATTGCCTCTGTCCCTCCAATTTTAATTGCACTGTAGCTCACAAACATTCTTTTCATTTCACACACATATTGAGTGTGGGGGGGGGGGGGGGGTGGGCAGGTCCTCTCACACCGGTTTGGTGCACCCTGCCTGGTGGGGAGACCGGCCGGTCATTCGGGGCCGGGGTGGCTGCCTCCCTGGGTTACCGCTGACCCGTGCTGGTGTCCGCCCGCCGATACTGTGAGTCCATGTATGTTCCGTGTGTATGCATGAGTGGGTAACTGGTGTGTGCGAGTGTGGGTGTGGGTGTGTGTGGGTGCATGTGAACATGTGTGTGTGGACAGCTGGGCCTGGGTCTATGACTTGCTGAGCCTAGACATCTGTGGTACATGGTGGTGGGCAGGAGTTACCCCTCCCCACCGCTCCCCGCTGCTTGCCGACTCCGCCCCCCCCCGGGGTATGGGTGCCCTGTGGGTCCCTGGGTGCATGACTGGACATCATGGCGTGGTCCCTGCCCTGCTCCCTTGGCGGTTGTGTCCTGAGGGTGGTTTGGGCCTTTCTGGCAGGGGGGGGGGGGGGGGGTCCTGCCGGGGGTCGGCCGGTCTCGGGCGCCTGGGCCCTCGGGGGCCGCATGCTCAGCTCATGCTGGGGATGTTGGCCTGCCGGGGGGGGTGGGCTGCTCATTGCCTCTGGCTCTCCGGTCACTTGCCCTTTGTCTGTGGGCGCTCTGTCTGGGGCCTCCATTTTTCGTCCTCTGGGGCGTGCACGCGGTGGCCGTCGGAGCGTGTGGCCTCAGGTCTCCTGAGTTCCTAATGGGCTGTGGATGGTCCGGGTCCCCCGGGTCCTTCCCTATCTGTCTCTGGACCACGGGGGCATGGTTGCGGCTTCTTGCCCTCATTGCTGAGCACATTCCATGACACATGACACGTGAACGCATATACACACATATACACATTGCTGCAAACAGTAGAATTGTGTGTGGTGGGTGGGTGTATATGTATAGAGGCATATGTATAGATATGTAAACATGTGTATGTATGTAGCAGCAAATAGTAGAATTATGTCTGGGTGTATATATGTATATGTATATGTGAATATGTATATGTATGTATATCTGTATAATTGTTTTTTTCCCCTCCTTTTTTTTTCTTTTTTTTTTCTTTTATTTTATTTATTTATTTTTTTTATTTATTATTTTTTTTAACTTACTTATTTATCTATTTATTTTTATTTAGTTGTCTGTTTATTTACTTATTTTATTTGTTTTTTCTCTTTTTTTATTATTATTATTATTATTATTTTCTATTTATTTATTTACTTACTTAATTATCATTATTATGATTTATTATTATTATTATTATTTTTTTTTTTTTTTCTCTCTCCTCCCTTCTTCTCTTTCTTTCCTGTCCTCTTTTTTATTGCCTGTCAGGCCTGGCCAAACAAATAAAATAAAAACTTTAACAAGAATAGTCTTTAGTAACCTAATGAGCTTTTTCTTGTGAAAACAAATATGTTTGGTACATCAGTACATTCGGATTACCATTCCGATTGCAAAAATGGCCAGACATGACAGGTTTAAAAAAAAAAAAAAAAAAAAAACATCAACCCTGTCCGTCCACTAACTGGCCACTTTATTAGAAACATCAACCCTGTCCGTCCACTAACTGGCCACTTTATTAGAAACGTTAACCTTGTACTTCCACTAACTGGCCACTTTATTAGAAACATCAATCCTGCACTTCTGCTAACTGGCCACTTTATTTGAAACACCTATCGCGCACTTCCACTCACTGGCCACTTTATTAGAAACACCTACCTTCTTCAGCTCTGCTTGTAACAAATGCATCAACAAGTTTTTCTGCATTGCTCTGAGACAGAAAAGGCCGAACTTTGGCAGTACTTATATATTTAAATAATAGAAACCTACTTTATTGATTGTGTTTACATACAGGACAAAGCAGAGCTCAGAATCTAAGACCACACCCAGGTTCGCTACTTCAGATCAGAGCTTTCCATAAAGCAGCTTTCTCTGAGTTTTGCTACCAAGAATCAGTATTTCCGTTTCTGCATGGTTTAGTTGTAGGAAATTTTGCGACATCCACTGAGAAATACCTGACACACAGCTGGTCGTCCTGTCAACAGAGTCTTAATTATCAGAAGGAACAGAAATGTATAGTTGTGTGTCATCAACATAGCTATGAAAGTTGATATCATGTTACCTAATGACATTACCCAGCAATAACATACAATGAGAAGAGCAAGGGTCCTTAAACTGAACCTTGTGGGACTCCACCAGAAATTTTATTTTATTATAGTTTTTTTTAATGAATGGCTTTCCAGTGATATGAAGAACTGTCTATACATTTAGTATGATTTAAACCATTCCAAGACTTTAGAATTGTGAATGGTGGTGTAGAAGTCTTGTGATCAAAATCTGCAAAAAGGTCCAACAAGAACGAAACAGAAAGATTTTGTGCATCATTTCTAAGCCTAAAGTAACTAGTGAGCTAGTGAGTGTATGCATAGGCATTTTCATAACAACACCACAAACAGGTTGCGCCTTTAGACTGAAACAGCCATATTCCACTGCATAAGTGCTGTACATTCATTTGCTATCATACCTCATCCAGACTGAATATGCACCTGCGCACTCAGTGAGGCTGTTCAGCTTTAATGGAAAGCTGAAATGTGCTGCAGCTGCCTGTTTGTGGTGATAAACTTCCACCAAGTGAGACGAAATGAGAGGGATGCACTCGCTCATTGCCCACACCATTGCCCACTTCTCATTCACTCTATGACCTGCTCATTCCCTGGGCCTGTAGTGCTCTAACTCTTCAGGCTTGTCGGACATATTCAGGGAAAGGAAGTCTGTCCATGTGTCTGTCTCTTTTTCTCTTTGCATGGACAACCGGAGCTGGAGGCACAAACTGTCTGTAAGTTCAAATACACGCTAGCTACAGGGCTGTTTTATGCTATAAGCTGTGTAAGCAGGGGCCCCCAATGGGCCCCTTGAGTATGTATTTCTGTCAATATTGTCAGAAAAAATAGTATATATAGTATATAGTATAATATATATATATATGCGGCACGGTGGCGTGGTGGGTGCTAAATTGCCCCTGGGTGTGAGTGACTGTCTGTGTCTGTCTGTCTGTCTGCCATGCAATGGACTGGCAACCTGTCCAGGGTGTATCCTGCCTTCCGCCCGATGACTGCTAGGATAGGCTCCAGCATCCCCCCCGGCAACCCTGACGGAGTAGCGGTTTGGAAAATGGATGGATGGATAAATATGTATATATACACACACAGTACTGTCCTTCCGCCCAGTGACGAGACTCCAGAACTCCCCCGCGACCCTGAGGGAGAAGCAGCTTAGAAAATGTGTGTATGTATATACAGTACAGTATATGTGTACATTACTGTGTGAAAGTTTTAGGCATCTAAGCAATTTTTTAAGCTATTTACTTCTGCAGTGAGTTTATCACCATATACATTAGAATAAAGTCGTATTCATAATTCAGATAAACAGAAAAACTATAAACAGTAACAAGAATTTCTCGGGTCCGTATTTTTCCTGGACACCTTCACAGCCGCCACAGAGACTCGTTAATATCATCAATTACATCATGAGCTCAATTTACTGAGCACTGATTGGTCAAACCAGGAGCTGCTTTTTAACTACATATAATACTGGGCTTCCTCGAGGAGGAGAGGCTTGGAGATGGGTCAACACACACACTGACATCCAGAAAATCACTGTTTTATAATATGTAATATGTATATATTATATATGTAATATATAATATATAATATGAATTGATTGGGGATGCGAGTAAATAGAGATCTCAACAAATACAACAATTAGGGAGCCCAAATGTTGAAAAATGGCCCATCGTGGTTTGGGTTGCACCACACAAACTAGTTTTAACATTGCACTTATTAGCAGCTACACACAGTCAGGTCCAGAAATATTTGGAGGCTGACATTGTTACTGTTATTTTAGTTGTGTAACACAGCATATTGGAGTTTACATAAAAATGCAGACTTAGCTTTAATTTGAGCATATTTACATTCAAATCAGGAAAAAAACATAATTTACTTTTAATGTAAGTCAATGGAACCAGATTTTTTTCCAAGAAATTTTGGGTCAATTCTTTTTGAAACCTACACACAATGTAAAGGGTGACGGGCAATTTCAAATTATGTCAAAAACTGGAAAACATCAAAACTGGAGATACGAGGTTTTGTCCCGACAACAACGTTATGTTAGAATGTTAACATTCCATGGCCAGTTGTGTGTTATTCCCTCATTATCTCACAAACAAGTGAGATAAAAGGTCTGGAGTTTTCAATCGTGGCATCTTCATTTGGATTGTGTTGCTATTCACTCTCAATATCAAATCTCAAGATGGCTAAGCAATCTAAACAATTTATTTAGTATTTTTAGTATTTAGTATTTCCTATTTAGTACATTCTTAAAAAGAAAGAATGCACTGGTCAGCGCGGAAACACCAGAAAACCACAGAAAACAACACCACAAGATGTAAACCATTGGTCAGCCTTAAAAACAGGAAGGTTAGAGCTTTTCCAACTTGTATCTGAATGAGGAAAAGAGAAGATTGTGGAGAAAAGAAGGAGCTGCTCGTGATTCAAAGCATGCTACTTCATCTGTGAAGCATGGTGGAGGTAGTGTTATAGCACAGGTATGTACGGCTGCCAAAGGAAGTGGTTCCCTTCTGTTTACTGATGATGTGACTGCTTACAAAAGCAGCAAGATGAAATTCACTGGACAGTGCTTCACCGTGCAGATGGACAATGACCCGAAGCAAAGACTTGGAACATTCTGCAATGGCCAAGTCAGTCACCTAATCTCAGCTCAACCAAGCACGAATGCCTTGTCCTTCCACTGAAGGCAAAACTTAATCGCCCACTAAAGCAAGCAGGAACTAAAGACAGCTGCTCTAGAGGCCTGGCAGAGCATCAAAAGGGAAGAAACTAAACATCTAGTGATGTCTATGCGTTCCAGGCTTCATCCATTCACTGAGTGCAAAGGATTTGCAACCAAGTATTAAAAACAACGGTTTCAATAGACTTATGATTACACTAGTTTGTCTAATTACTTTTGAGCCCCTAGAACTGGGGAGAGATGTAGTAAAATGGCTGTAACTCTTACATTATCTACCCAATTTGGATATCCATTCAAATCATGACATCATCACATAAACAACATGTATATCTGCTGTAATAGACCAACGCTGGCTTTGTTGACCTGTGACTTGACTAATATGGAACCTGCCCAAGTTTACCACTGTTTACCTGAGACTTGCTGGTCGTAAAGAAAAGTCAGAAAGTCACTGGTTTACAAGTTTAAGAGGTTCATCCAAAGTCACAACCGGGTAGCTCCTCTAGCTACAGCATCACTTACAGATCACTGGTGGACCTGAATTTAGTAAAACACTAGACTGAAACTAACTAAGCCTTCGTGACGGCTTTACGTGCAAACATAATCATGAACTTGCACACAACCAGAGCACCCCAGGCCTGTACTGTAGACTGACCGGACCTCAGGCGTCTGATCAGCCATTTGCTGCTGAATACATGTTTATCTGTGGGCCGAGCCAACGATGTTACACAAGCAGAAAATCACCCTCCATTAACAATTCCTCCACTTCACCCAGCTGTGCATGAAACGGGATATGCTGGTAACACTCGGGTGGTTTCGACATCGCTTTCAGGGGAGAGAGTGAGATGAAAAACGTGTGACTTGCTATCATCGCAGCGAAAAGAAATGGACTAATCAATTTCAATAAGTTGGGGTGTAGCATCAAATCCATTCTAAACGCAGGTCGTATTGGAACCATATGGATCTCTGAAATGAGCTCTCTCTGGATACAGAGTCTAAAAAAAAGTTACATAATATAATGGGTGCATAAATCTTCTGCACAGCTTCAAAGGAGGGGGGAGGATACGTAAAGCCACAGAGGAGCGTGTGGAAGTTTAACAGGCTAGGAGGATTCTGGGAAACTCGGGGTAATCTCAGGAGGGAGAGACGGATGGAGCTGGAGAGGGAGAGAGAGAATGAGAGAGAGAGAGAACATCTGTGAGGGGGAGTGGGAGTGTGACCTGCTGTTAAACGCGGCCAGTTCTGCTGGTTCTCTCTGGAATCGCTGCCCATTCCGTGCAGGAAAACAAACAGGCCTGTGGCCTGTCCACATGAGCCTAAAGCCTAAATTATAGTTCTGCAAAATAATCTAATTTACACAACCAGCAGTAGCCATGCGTTACTAACAGCCGTGTAGCGCCACTGCTAAACCAAAGAAGCAAACTTTCCTGTTTTCCTGTTTGTTGACTGTAACAGAAGCCGATGGAAGTTCATACGCAACCGATAAGCACTGTGCACAACAAAAGCATGACGCTGAAACTAATAAACTAACAGTAGCAGCGATCGTAAAGCCTGAAAAGCCGGAAGCCACATAAGCAGGTCCATCTGAGATTATTTCACAACTCGATGAGGTTTGCAGCAACTAAATTTAGGTATGTAGTTTCTACAACCTTACTAAAAAATGGTGATCTAAGCTGGTCTGTGCTGATTCATGTTAGTCTGAGGCAGGTTTAGCTGTTCACACAGGATGGTCATGGTGGCTGACCGGCGTCCAGCATCCAAAACACAAAATAAGCTGTTTTTAATGGTGATCAGCATATCAGCTTCCATTGCTGGTTGACCAGCAAACCAGCATCCAAAACACAACATAAGGTGGTTTTGCTGGTGACTAGGCATGCTGGACTACTTTTCCCAGCAGGGAATGCTAACTGTATGACTGTATTCTTCCATTACTATTGCTTTGTAGCTCCGGTATAAAGCCAAACACGCAAAATCTGGACACTACATTTCTTGGCTGATTGACAATGATGGAAGTCACTGACAGCCTATATGCCACCACTTGGCACTAGGCAAAGTGCAGGAGAAAAGTAGAAGTAGCAACAAGCTTGAAAAATTTAAATTTTCTCGACACTTTTTGTCCAGTTTTTAAAATTCCTGCTACAAAAAACTGCGTAGATCAGCTCATATGCAGTGTTTTGGGTGCTAGTCTGCTGGCCACCCAGCTAAACCTGCACCAGACCAGCACAAGACGGGCATAAACCAACTTCATGGTGGTCTGTGTTGTGTTTCTTCCAGCAGGGATAACAGCCCATCTTACAGTGTCAGAAACCACACAAGCAAGCCTGTTTAAAATGACTTAACTACTTACTGCGGTTTGAGGCAACCGTGCGATAATTTAGGCATGTAGTTTGCGCTATGATAACCGCGTGGCTATAAACTTGTATTATTTGTCAGCATAAGTCTCATTGTTCCAGCACAAAATAAACAAAACAAACACATCTTGCTCATTCATTCTCAGTGCATCTCAACGCATTTCTGCATGGATTTCAGATTTGTGAGTGTTCTAGGATCATTTGCCTGCTACATACTACACAGCTGGATCAATGCAGCTCATAAACAGTGACAGGAGGGGCTATTTTTTAACTCACACCCCATTAAATTGCTCTCAAACAGGCATGTTTTTGCTTAGTACACTTGAGCTAGAAGCCTGAGAGTAACAAGATGCAGCCCTTTTTCCGAATTTTCCTTCCTTAACTCTGTACAGTGGCACTTCAAAGTGAAGCTTAAAACTACCCCGTGTTTTACACATCCACCCTGCTGGGGCATCAAAACGCCTGGAAGAACTTTTTGATGATGACGTCTCAGCAGGACAACGGTGTCCCGCTCGAACGGAAATGTCGGGAATTACGTTCATGACTAATGTGAGGCTCTCCACCCCCCCAGGTCCCTGTCACATCCTCTGGCACCATCTCCACTGGCTGTCTGAAAAGTCGGAATGCAGGCATGTCAAGATTTGCCGAGTCATGGTGTTCGTCTGTGGGCCGCCCCACCGAGCTAGCTTCCCTCGACTACGTAGAGTTTCAGAAAATAAGTGAAGAGAAGTGTGGCGTGTTAAAATAACATAAGCTTACCACGATTACTCTCTCTCATGGGACGCCTAGCTCGCATGGTTACGAGCATTTTACTGTCACGGTGTCCATGTACCATCTAGGCCGCCCCGCAGAGCCAGTTTCCCTCTACTACTTATCTTTTGAGGTTCTTTCCATCAACATTACAAATCCGGTCACAGAAAAGAGCACATTTTCACTATTTAACATTTACAGACCACCAGGGCCCTACCCACCAATCACCAAGGTGATTTGGCTGCAAACCCGGCTGTGTTCAGTGATAAAGTAATAATGGTAGATTTTAATATTCACTTTAAGGAGGTAGACGACCCACTAAAAAGGCACTTACTTCAATTCTAGACTCTGTTGGTTTTACCCAAAATGTAACAGGGCCGACACACGACTGTAGTCGTACGTTAGATTTAGTTTTGACACGAGGTCTTAACATAGACAAGCTTAATATCCTCCCGCAAACCTCAGCGATCTCCGAATGAGCTACGTCTTAGCCATAATATATATACGTCCCCTCGTTATTCAACAAAGCGCTCAATAAAACCTTCTACCGCCATACAATTTATAGAAAACCTTCCAGAGCTATCAACCCCAGTCTCCACTCCATCAGACCCAATGGAGTTAGATTTACTATTTAGAAAATACCTTTCAATCTACTTTAGAAAATGTGATGCCACTTAAAATAAAAAGGATAAGGCAGAAAAAGCCCCGTGGTACAACGATAAAACCCAGACCTTAAAACAAACAGTTCGGAAACTAGAGTGGAAATGGCGTCAAACCAAGCTGGAAGTGTTCTGCTCTGCCTGGAAGGACGGCCTTATAGAGGAAAGAAATGCCCTCACTGAAGCTCGCTCAGCATATCTGGCCTCGCTGATCGAGAATAATAAGTATAATCCTGGAGTTCTGTTTACTGTGATTTCCCAAATCACCAAAAATCAGGCCGGTACTGAACCAGAAATCCCAGCAACTCTCACCAGTGAAGCTTTTATGGACTTTAATAATAAAAAAAATTTAAATATTAGACAACAAATTCAACCCACAGTATTAAATCCAGCTTGGCTGTCATCTGACGTGGCTGATATAAAACAAAACACAACTGTAGAAAAGAGCCTGGAAACCTTTCACCCCCTCCCACAGCTGGAGCTAGAGAAGATTATCTCTTCCTCAAATTACACAACCTGCACACTCAATGCAATTCCATCAAAATTACTCAAAGAAGTCCTGCCAGTTATTATAAACCCTATCTCAACTATAGTAAACTCGTCCCTCAGTCTGGGCCATGTACCCAAAGCTTTTAAACTAGCTGTTATCAAACCTCTGATCAAGAAACCAAATCTTGATGTCGCCGTTTTGTCTAATTACAGGCCTGTTTCTAACTTACCGTTTATATCAAAGATCTTAGAAGAAGCTGTGGCCCAACAACTTAGTTTATATCTACACAAGAACCATATATATGAAAAACTCCAGTCTGGATTCAGGCCACACCACAGCACTGAGACGCTCTAGTTAAGATAACTAATGATCTTCTTCTTGCCTCTGATCAAGGCTACATATCTCTCTTAGTGCTACTTGACCTCAGTGCGGCTTTCGATACAATAGACCACAATATTCTCCTAGAAAGGTTAGAAAACATGGTTGGAGTCACAGGGACGGCCCTATCATGGTTCAGATCTTACCTATCAGAACGTTATCAGTTCGTTAGTGTAAACAATTTATCTTCCAATTATTCAAAAGTGAGATCTGGAGTTCTGCAGGGCTCTATATTAGGACCATTACTATTTACACTATACATGTTACCGTTAGGCACAGTTATAAGTAACCATGGCGTAAACTTTCATTGTTATGCAGACGATACTCAACTGTACAGATCAGCCAAGCCTGATGACCAATACAGGTTAAAGAAAATAGAGGACTGTGTAAAAGACGTGAAAGGCTGGATGTCACGTAACTTCCTCCTATTAAACAGTAACAAAACAGAGGTTCTCCTTCTGGGTCCAAAATTAGCAAGAAGTAAATTACCAGATTTAATCTTAAATCTCGCCGACTTTCCAGCCGCACCTGGCTCAGCAGCTAAAAATCTCGGCGTTATAATAGATTCAGATTTATCATTCGATCAACACACAGGCGGCATCACTAGGACAGCTTTTTTTTCAATAATTTGTAGGTAGTCTGACCAGAGGAGGACGGGTTCCCCCTGGTGAGCCTGGTTCCTCCCAAGGTTTCTCCCTCAGCTCTGAGGGAGGTTCTCCTTGCCACCGTTGCCCCCTGGCTTGCTCACCTGGGGGTTTTACATTCATATTAAAACTTTGTCTTCACTGGAATTTGTGATGACATCAGTTGTAAAAAGCGAGACAAATAAATTTGATTTGATTTGATTTGAATTGATTCTTAACCCCGGCTAAAGGAAACGGCATAGACCAGCATATGTTGTGTTATGGATGCTGGATGACCAGCTAAACCAGCACCAGATCAGCATAAACCTGTTATGTTGTTTTTTCAGCAGCGGTCAGGAGATTAGGAACGGTACAGTAAACGTGTAGCTAGCCAACTAGCTAACACAGCTAGACAGGTAACTAATTCTAATGCTATTTATTTGAAGGAGGTAACGTCTGCCAAACAGGCCTTTTCCTATCCAGCCTGGGGCTTCACATCACCACTCTGGGGGGTGCGACTTGATACTCGGCCTGTCAGAGGGGTGCCGTCCTGAGACGGCGGAGGATGTCCCGCGAGTCGGAGGATGGGAACTGACAGGCAGCAGTGCCTCAGCGGTCAGAAAGTTCAGCAGCCGTCCTGCGAGGGAGGAGGGAGGACAGAAAATGGACAGGAAACTGACAGGAGTGACTATGAGCAGAGCAGGCGTAATAACCACATGCCAAAACTGCTATTAAACCATGTCCCATTCGAGAACTGAGACTGCTACAGTAGTTTAAATACCAGAGCGACATGATTTTACTCAACACCATTTGATTTATCTCAACCCCTTAAAGAACAACTCAGCATAATTACACTGGGAACTAAGTCTTTCAGAGCGGTTTGGTGTGAAATGCTCTGTTCTCGAGAACGTACCGAGACAGAATTGCTCACAGTGGTGGTGATAGGAACCAGGCGTCTGAGGACTTTAAAGCCTCTAAAAGCTCCCTCACATATACATAGTTATGAAGTATATGCGTGAAAGGTGGCTGTAATATTGTTTTATGATAGTTGTACCAAAAGATTTTGGCCCACCTGCATTTTTATTATTGTTTTTAACCCATTCAAGGTGGAGAGGTATGCGTATGGCATTATAAGGCAAAATATTCCCCATAGAAAAGTTATCTTTTGGTCAGATTTACCACTTTTGCCCATTATCAACACTACAACATGTCTAGGTTTACTGATGGTGTCGAATACTAAATAAAACGACTATATTTGTATTGTAGACATTGTGACGTCTGGTTCCTATCACCGCCACTCGAAAAAAGTCACTAAGATTGAACCATTTCACATCAAACCACTCTGAGTGACTCTGTTTACATGTCCGCGACTGAAATTTTGCAAAAATTGAAGTAATTCTGCTTTAAACTGCAGTTTACTCTTCATTCGTAAGCTCAGGAATTACTGTAAATAAAACTAAACTATTAAAAATCTCCTTTAACGGTGAATATCAACATTATGTATAAGCTATGCAAGATGTGAGAAAGGAACTGAAGTGTGAATTCTCGACTGTTTCTAATGAAAAACTCAGATTGCTATTATTACAAGGCCATAAAACATCTTTTATGAAGCTAGTTTTATGAACTGTTCCCCAGGACATGCCGTCATGACGATCCACCTGTGTAAACCTGAGGGGGGGGGGGGTATATTAAGCACTGCCCGCAACCCCCTGAAATGCGAATTCAGCG